>NC_134486.1:288774029-288896529 GCF_040206685.1 Ascaphus truei | reverse complement strand
ACACACACACACACACACACACACACACACACACACACACACACACACACACACACTCTCCTACCCATACACACACACATACACACACACACTCTCCTACCCATACACACACACATACACACACACACACACTGCGCGGGCAGCGGGAGGGGGGTGAAGCACCCGAGCCGCGCGGGCAGCGGGAGGGGGTGAAGCACCCGAGCCGCGCGGGCAGAAGGAGTGGGGTGAAACACCCGAGCCGCGCGGGCAGAAGGAGGGGGGTGAAACACCCGAGCCGCGCGGGCAGCGGGAGGGGGGTGAAGCACCCGAGCCGCGCGGGCAGCGGGAGGGGGGGTGAAGCACCCGAGCCGCGCGGGCAGCGGGAGGGGGGTGAAACACCCGAGCCGCGCGGGCAGAGGGAGGGAGGGGGGTGAAACACCCGAGCCGCGCGGGCAGAGGGAGGGAGGGGGGAAGAGAAAGACATGAGCCGCGCGGGCAGCGGGAGCGCCGAAGGGAGGGGGGAGAAACACCTCTGCTACCTCCCGCGCGGGCAGCGAGAGCGCCGGGGACCGGATGTATCAGTATAAATATTTATTAAAGGCATTAAATTCCCCCCCACCTCAAGCATGTGTCCACAATCCTCTCCATGACCGGATCAGTGCAGGTCTTGTAAGTAGGAGGTGACACAATTATACAGGAGGATATATAGGAAGAGGAGGAGCAGCAGACGCGCGCGCACCCCCAACCCCCCCCCCCTCCCCATTACTTACCCGTGCAGAGAAGGAAGGGCGGTTTGAAGTCCTGGCAACTCCAAGCCGCGTCACAGCCAGAGGGATTTTTTTTTTTTTCGAGCAGGGGATTTTTTTTTTGCAGAGCAGGAGAAAAGCTACTGGCCACGAGCCAATATCCGATCGCAGCTGGCGAGTTGGCGACCGGGTTTGTCGAGCACTGTGTATATGTATTGTCCTGGAACAGGATTGTTCATTTCTGTGTCCCCCCTTTGCAGCTCTGCCTGCTAGCCCTTTATATTTCAGTTGCATGTTTTCCCTGCTCTGAAAACTGACAGTGCCTGTGTAATCGATACATTATTGTTACATATTCCCTTCTTACACTGCCAGTAGCTGGTTGCCTTGCCAACCTCTGTAATTCCCCTGGCTAAGTGGACTTTTCCATTCTCCCCTGTCTGTATTCACAGATAGCATAGTCCTGTCACTATTCCTGTGTGACAAAGATTACTCACTTCCTTTTCCATCCTAAGCAGACTGAGTGAGTGTCACGCTCGTGCTGCCTGCAAACCTGACAAGATTCCAGTACTGAGGTGGGAAAGGAGAACTCCTCACAGCCACAGCAGCGGAGGCGTGACCGAAGTGTGGTATTTGAGCGAAGCCGGGGTTTGGGCCAAAGAAGAGGGTTAGTAGGGTACTTGCAGGGTCCTGGGTAGTAGAATCAAGAGTGGTCATGTCCGTAAGCCAAGGTCTGGAGGTAGAGAGAGTTGCGTAGCAGAGTTCCGTTTGCCAAGTCCGAGGAGTAGAGAAGACAGCGTAGTCGCGTTCCATTTGCCAAGTCTGTGGGGTTAGAGAAGACAGCGTAGTCGAGGAATGCTAGGGTCGAGATCCAGAATATCGTCCAGGTAGACAATCACAAAGATATTCAGGACAACGCAGAAAATTTCATTCATGAATTCTTGGAATACGGCAGGGGCATTACACAATCCAAATGGCATCACAAGATACTCATAGTGACCACTGAGCATATTAAACGCGGTTTTCCACTCGTTTCCTTCGCGGATGCGAATTAAGTTATAAGTTCCTCGCAGGTCAAGTTTGGAAAAGATGGTCGAACCCTGCAACCTATCGAAAAGCTCAGAGATCAAGGGTAGAGGATAGCGATTCTTAATAGTGATCTTATTAAGTCCGCGATAATCGATACAGGGGCGAAGGGACCCATCTTTTTTCCTTACAAAAAAGAATCCAGCTCCGGCGGGGGAGGAGGAGTTCCGAATGAAACCTTTCTTAATATTCTTGATATTCTTGATATGATAGGGAGAAGGAGCAGCTCAGTGAGTAAAGACACTGACTGGCACTGAGTTTGAAGCAGCAGAGCCTGGTTCAAATCCTGGTGTCATATCCTTGTGACCTTGGGCAAGTCACTTTATCTCCCTGTGCTTCAGGCACCAAAAACATAGATTGTAAGCTCCACAGGGCAGGGACCTGTGCTTACAAAATGTCTCTGTAAAGCGCTACGTAAAACTAGCAGCGCTATACAAGAACATGCTATTATTATTATTATTCTCCTCAATGTATTCCACCATGGCCTCCGTCTCCGGTAAGGATAAAGGATAAGATCTGGCCTCGGGTACCAAGTCGATCGAGCAATCGAAGGGACGGTATGGAGGAAGCACCTCGGACTGGGTCTTGTTAAAGACATCCAAAAATTCAATATAGACTTCAGGCAATAGGCTTCTCGCAGGAGTAGTAGTGTCCAGGCCGGCCAGTACTGTTACGGGTGAGGGCAAGGATTCCTTATGTGGGGAACCCCATTGAATGGGCAAGTTATCGGTCCAATCAATAACCAGATTATGAAGTTGTAACCATGGCAGTCCCAAAATGAGTTGAACCGAAGGGGAATGGATGACATCTAGGGAAATCAGTTCCGAATGTCCATCCTTCATGGAGAGAGAAAAGGGACACCCCGATACAATCCTAGTGACTCTGGATGTTGATAGTTTATACACTAACATCCCTCATGGGGATGGTATGGACGCCATCCGAGCCCATCTCGGCAGTGCCGGACAATCAGTGGGGCCCCCCACTGCATTCCTTATGATCCTCATTGAATTTATCCTTCACAAAAACTACTTCCGATTTGAAAGGACCTACTATATTCAATTGATGGGGACGGCCATGGGGTCGAATGTGGCACCATCTTATGCTAATATCTACATGGACACCTATGAACAGACACATCTCTTACAGAGTGCCCCGCATGTGCAATCCATATTGCACTATTCCCGCTTTATTGACGATGTGTTTTTACTATGGGGAGGCAAAGAGGAAAACCTCAATGAATTTGTGTCTTATCTGAACCACATCCCGTCTACAATACGCTTCACCTGCAAGCACAGTAGGACGGAGATCGTCTTTCTGGATACCACAGTATTCAAGAATAATGGGAACCTATGCACCAGGATACATACCAAGGATACCGATAAGAACACACTCCTGGAGGCCAATAGTCACCATCCACCACCCCTCAAGAGGGGGTTACCCTTCTCACAGATGTTGAGGGTGAGGCGAATTACGAGCAACCCAGCTAAGGTGGAGGACGCACTACAAAGAATGGTGTTTCATTTCCCCGAAAAAGGATACGAACACAAGGAGATACAAAAAGCACTGACCAAGGCTAGGTTACCTACCAGAGAGGAGCTCCTTGAACCTGCCATCAAAGCTCCTAAACAGGATCGGATGCACGTGGTTTCCACGTATAGCACGGCTTCTAGGCACATATGCGGGTTATACGTAAATACTGGCACATTCTGGCCAATGACAAGAAAATCGGCAAGCATTGCGCCACTCCACCCTTGTTCTGTTATAGAAGGGGGGGTCGTTTGGTTGACTCACTGACCAGTTCAGACCCTGTAGAAATATGTCAACAAACCCTCTTGGCTCACCAAGGCGCCAGGTGTGCACAAGTGTAAAGGCTGTGTTAATTGCCAATTCTTGATTCTGGGCAAGTTCTTCAACCACCCACACAAGGGTTATCCAATTGATATACCAGACTTCCTCAATTGTGAGTCACGCTTCGTGGTGTACATCATCAAATGCCCATGCGGGCTCCACTATGTGGAGGAAAACATCCAGAATGTTAAAAGAAAGAATAGCGGTACATAGATCCACCATCCGGAAAGCCCTCATGGAGTACTCAAGTCAGGATGATTTCAAACAACTCCCGGTGGCTAGACACTTTAAACAGCAGCAGCATAATTTGGCCACTGTCCGCTGCATGTCGATTGCACAGGCGCACATCCCTCACAGAGGCGGCAACCGGCATATACTATTACTTCAATTGGAGGTGAGAATGACCCACAAACTGAACACCCTGGCCCTTAGGGGGCTGAATGAGGACTTGAACCTTGGCTGCTTTCTTTGATTGAACCACAACCCACCTGTGCAAGAAAAAATGGGTGTATATAGCGCTAAAAGAAATATATGTGAATTATTAAGTGATAATGTAATATAATAAATAAATAATAAATATTAATAGGCTGCCAGGTAACACTAACTCCAAGACCTAGTTAGCAATACAAAACACAAATACACAATACAGACCGGCGCCACTATTGTCCAATGGTGGAAGAGGATTGTCCAATATGGAAATGTTCTCACACGGATGGTAGCTTTAAATGTAGTTTTCAGCTGTATCTTCACTGTGTGAACTCCATCAACATATGCAGAGAGAAGAGAAACAAGAAAAACACATCATAGTGCAGATATGCAATGATATAGTACACCAAACAAGACCAACATTACACAAAACATATAACATAAAACATATAAGGCTGGCTGATACTAAGATAGATTTATTAAACACAATAAAATCGCAGGTGTGGGATCCGGTTGGTAAAAACCGGAGTCCTACTTACAGCACTGCCACAGACCATGAGCGGGGGTTTTTTTAGGTAGAGTTGAGACCGGCTGCAGCTCCGTCGAACACGTGGTATCCAGGAAGCTCCACAGTCCTGAAACCGGAAGTGCGTCGCTCCGTGCGACTTGCTTATTCTCCTGGAGCCGTCGATCAACCTGCTGGGAGCTTTATTCTCCCCCCTTGGGACAGGATCAATCTGAGCAGCTTGTGTCTGTCTGTCAACACTCCTCTGTCTTCTCTCTGCACCTCAGAGAGAGAGACTGCCGCCCTACCTAAAAAAAACCCCGCTCATGGTCTGTGGCAGTGCTGTAAGTAGGACTCCGGTTTTTACCAACCGGATCCCACACCTGCGATTTTATTGTGTTTAATAAATCTATCTTAGTATCAGCCAGCCTTATATGTTTTATGTTATATGTTTTGTGTAATGTTGGTCTTGTTTGGTGTACTATATCATTGCATATCTGCACTATGATGTGTTTTTCTTGTTTTTCTTCTCTCTGCATATGTTGATGGAGTTCACACAGTGAAGATACAGCTGAAAACTACATTTAAAGCTACCATCCGTGTGAGAACATTTCCATATTGGACAATCCTCTTCCACCATTGGACAATAGTGGCGCCGGTCTGTACAACCCACCTGTGAACAAAGTGTCCAGGAACATGTTATACTTTATATGCCCTATCTTAGGGTGTGGGCACTGCCTCTGTGGTGGCTCTTGGAATCCCTCAGTTGTGTTATGGACTTGCTGTGTTTGGGTCTGTGACCTGGGTTCATTTATGTTCCTACATCTGTCCGCATTTCCCTACCCTTTCCCTCACCTCCCTTTGGCTCCCACTTAACACTCTCCCCCGCACACTTTATGGGTATTGATATGCATGTGTCATTGTTTAGATTTTGCTGTCTTTTGTGCCATATACCGGGCATTATCTTAGACTTAGTAGTTTACCCACTGATGGACTCTCAGGTTTTTATTCAGCCTAGCCTCTTAGTTAGGCTGCAGGGTACTTGTTGTTTGCTACCAGTAGAGCCATATGACTGACTGACAGTACTGGTGCCTTAGTTGCCATGACTACGCAGACGCTGAGCTTTCAGTGCGGAGGCCACGCGACTTTATTAACACAGAGATACACACTACCATGCCAACTAGCTCCGATCTGGAGCTTGTACTAATATATTTCACATTGTGGTTAGCTTAGACGGGTGACCCTTCCCCTCTCAGCGCCAGGAGTTTATGTCAGTTTTGCTATATATACATAACAATCTCTGCTCTACTGACTCCACTTTGGAGTCTGCCCTTGGTGTTATTACGCATGCGCAAGCCAGTAACCTAGGCTACCATGACGCTACCAGTCTTTGCCTACATCAGCACATTGACAGCACACTGACTACACACAGCTGATTCAACTTGGCTCAGTAGTAGATTCTAGGACAGGATTCACCTGCATTTTCGTGCCGTTTTTTAATTGATTTATTGGTTTATGGGTGTGTCTGTCACTGTGGTTCAGGGTATATAAGGTTCATTGCACACCCCCCTTGAGAAAGATCCCTCTGGAGGATCGAAATGTTGGATTTTTGTGTCTTACTATAAGAGATGTGTGCAGATGTACGCAATGGAGACTGGTTTTAATGTGAAATTAAATAAGGCTTTATTGCACCTGTTGCTTTAAACAAAGCAAACATGTGAAAATCCACAAACAAAATCTGCTCCACGTTGGAGTATATTTACACTTATAGTCCAGCGATTCACCAGCCCAAATCATAGAGACATTTAGATATATATAGACAGACATAGATAATCAGTCTTATAAGGAAAGTCTTATCTGTCTCGTAGTTGTAGGGGGAAGGCTTCTCTCTTTCCTGGGTTGCTGCCTTTTCCTCAGGTTATCTCAGCATTCAGGTGTAGAAGTCTTGTGAGCTCCAGACATCTGTGATCCCTCTGTCAGTGTCATCTGTGAGACTCAGGAACCTCTGCTGTGTCTGTTTCCTTGGTCAGCCCAGTTGTGGACTAAGGAATCTCCCCTTCCTGTCTCAGGAGGAGCCTTTTCTCTAACAAACCTCCAATCAGCTAGGTGCTGGTCAATTAACCAACAGACTGCTGGATTAGAGGCAAATTTTCTGAACAGGGATAAATCCCCTGTTACACTTACCTTTGGAATACAAGTTTCTTTGCTCTACATCTGAGTGCTGTCGTCTCTTTTACCATCTGCCTTGGTGGTTTGTTTCATATATATAATAAACAATAAAAAGGTCTGCAATGTCTACAAAGCTGATGTAATACTGAACACTGAAAAGGTGAGTGTATACAAGGCTGCAAAAAAAAGCTATATGTACATTACAACATATCCTGATCTAGCTAGCATAATAGCAGGTATCTAAAGTACAGAATATAAACCAGGAGATGAAGAAGTACTAAATAAGCTAAAAATGGTCATGTGAACACAAATAAGAAACAAACGTCTTAACCCTAAAGTGTGGAGGCAACAGAGTAGCCTCCTATCACTTGGACCGGCCGGTCAGAAGTACTGGTGGACAGGGCCGCCAACAGCAGGGGATAAAGGACATGGGCGTCCCGGGCCCCGTACATCAGGGGGGCACGGTCGCCGGGCCCCTCCGCTCCTCTCCCCCTCCTCGCTTCCTCGATCCCCACGTGAGATGGAGGGCGGGGAAGCACCAACACTGCACCCCCCGCGTGCGCCTCCTGCCCCATGCAGCAGCCGCGGGGGATCTACAGCCGCCTGCTACCCACCCCCCTGTCACTGTCACCCACCCCTGTCACTGTCACCCACCCCCTGTCACTGTCACCCACCCCCCTGTCACTGTCACCCACCACCCTGTCACTGTCACCCACCACCCAGTCACTGTCTCATGCAGTCACTAACCCACCCACTCACTCTCCCACCCATGCACGCACTCTCCCACCCACGCACGCACTCTCCCACCCACGCACACACTCTCCCTCCCACGCACTCTCCCACCCACCCAGTCACCCACTGTTACGCCGGTGCTGCCCGCAGACCAGACCCGTCCCCTGAGCTGAAGGGGGAAGTGATAATACACGCACCCGCAGCAAAGGGAGCGTGTCCGGAGTGTGGTATGAAGCGTTGCCAGGCCAGGTGTAGTAAGGTAGACAATACTTGCCGGTACCGGTTGTAGAGATAGAGTGAAGGATGCCTCGCCGAAGTCAGGGAGTGGAGAGTGGAGATAGGTCATTGTCCAAACTGTGTTCAAGGGGTTAACAGAGTGAGCGTTGTCCAAGGAGTGCCGAGATCGGGAGCCAGAGGGGGTAGTCGTACGAGCCGCGTCAGAACCTGTGAAAACACTGAGAGAATCCTGAAGTACTTCCATACAGAGACTATGTCGAGCAAAGACTGAGAGCAGAGAGGAGCTAGATAAAGCAGGAAGGTCCAATTAGGAACGGAGGCGGGAAAGGAAGAGCTACAGGGAGACACTGCAGATTGGTGCAGGCATAACAGGCCAGGTGAGTCTTGTTGGTAACCTGAGTATGCCCGTGCAGTGTGCGGGGGCGGAGCCTGAGGTCCGGGGGACGGGAAGAAGAGTGTGCAGACTGAGCGTGCTCCGTTACTCGTGTACTCGTGTACGCGCGTGAACCGAGCCAGTGGATGGTGCAGGTGTGCGTGCAGGTGTGCGTGCAGGAGGGCGTGGGCGCGCCCGGCGCTGAGCAGAGGAATCACCGAGGGGAGTGATCCTGCGACGGCGGCAGGGGCGAGGAGCCGTGGAGGCCGGTAAGGCAGGTTTGTTTTGTGTGTCCAGGGGCTCCCTGCGGGAGGGGGGTGCTCTGTGTGGGGAGCGTGGAGAATGCCGATTCCTGACAGTACCCCCCTCTTCAGGAACGGCCTCAGGACAGTCCAAGAACGGTTTCTCTGGAAACTTTTTCCTGAAGGACCAAAGAAGGGCCGGGGCATGAATGTCCTTTAAAGGTACCCAGGATCTCTCTTCAGGGCCAAAGCCCTTCCACTGCACCAAGAACTGGAGCTGACCCCTGGATAGGCGAGAATCCAAAAGAGAGTGAACTTCATATTCCTCGTTATTTTGTACAGTAATGGGATCCGGTTTACGAGTCTGATCCGGAAAGAAGTGACTGTAGATAAATGGTTTTAAGAGGGACACATGAAAGACATTGGGAATCTTCATACTGGGTGGTAGTTGGAGCCGGAATGCCACGGGATTGATTTGTTCGCAAATAGGGAAGGGACCCAAGAACTTAGGTGCCAGTTTAGGAGATGGTACCTTGAGGTGGATATTCTTAGAGGAGAGCCATACCAAATCCCCTGGTTTGTAACTGGGCGCCGAACGACGACGACGATCGGCCTGTAGTTTCGATCTGCGGGAGGAGTTGAGAAGGGTAGACTGAATCCTGGACCATGCGGTTTGGAGGGAAGAAATGCGTTCATCTACGGCTGGTACTCCAGAAGGGATGTTGGGGATGGGAAGACAGGGAGCATGGAACCCATAATTTATAAAGAAGGGCGACTCCCGGGTGGACTCGTTTTTGGCAGAATTGACGGCATACTCTGCCCAAGGGAGGAGTTGAGCCCAATCATCCTGGAAATCGGATATGAAACATCTCAGGTACTTCTCCATGGATTGATTAATTCTCTCCATTTGTCCATTGGACTGAGGATGATAGGCGGAAGAGAAAGAAGAAGAGATGCCCAATCTCTTCGTGAAAGCTCTCCAAAATTTGGATACGAACTGAGAACCTCTGTCAGAAACAATGGACGAAGGGATCCCATGAATCCGGAAAATCTGCTCCGTAAAGATATCAGCAAGGGCGGGGGAGGCGGGTAATCCTTTAAGTGGAATGAAATGGGACATCTTCGAGAACCTGTCCACGACCACCAAGATAGTGTTCATTCCTCTGGACCTGGGCAACTCCACGATGAAGTCCATCGAAATGTGGGACCAGGGGTGGTCGGGAACTGGAAGGGGTAACAGAAAACCCTGAGGCTTTTGACGGAGAGTCTTGCTTTGAGCGCACGTGGGGCAGGCGCGGGTAAACTCCAGAATATCTTGAGACATCCTTGGCCACCAGAAATTCCGACGAATGAGATCAGTAGTCTTCTTAAAACCTGGATGACCTGCAGATTTAGAGGAGTGACCCCAAGACAGGACCTCTGGAACAAATTTGGAAGGTACAAAGAGTTTGTTGTCGGGAACGACCAAGTCCTTGGGAATGCGTCTCTGGGAGTGCAAAATCTTGTCAAGATTCTTGAAAGAAGACGTGGTGAGAATCCTCTCATGCGGAAGGATAGTCTCCAAAGATTCCTCTGGCCTCTCTTCAGAAGAATGTATACGGGAGAGTGCGTCTGCCTTTACGTTCTTGGTCCCGGGGATATAGGAAAGGTGAAAATCGAATCGAGAAAAAAAAAGAGCCTAACGAGCCTGTCGTGGACCAAGGCGTCAAGCGTTCTCTATGTAAAGAAGGTTCTTGTGGTCAGTGAGAATAGTAAACGTCTCTTTCGACCCCTCCAGCAGGTGTCTCCACTCTTGAAGAGCCATCTTCACGGCCAGAAGTTCCCTGTTACCCACGTCATAGTTCCTCTCGGCAGACGAGAATTTCTTGGAAAAATATGCACAGGGATGTAACTTATCCTGGGGCGTGGGTCTCTGAGAAAGAACGGCACCAGCGCCGCAATCAGAAGCGTCGACCTCCAGGACGAAGGGAAGTTCAATGTTGGATGACGGAGAATAGGTGCGCATATAAAGGCTTCCTTGAGTGTCTCGAAGGCGGAGATGGCCTCGGATGACCAAGCAGAAGGATCAGCTCCTTTTTTGGTGAGCGCAGTAAGGGGTGCCACAATGGTGGAAAAACTCCGTATAAACTTCCGATAATAATTAGCGAACCCTAAAAAACATGTTATGGCCTTGAGAGAGTTGGGTCTTGGCCATTCAGTGACTGCTTGAAGTTTACAGGAGTCCATCATAAACCCCTCATCGGAAATGATGTACCCCAGGAACGGAGTAGAGGTCTGATGAAAGGTGCACTTCTCCAGTTTGGCGTACAAATGGTGTTCACGGAGACGGGAAAGGACGTAGGAGGTGTGGCGTATATGGTCCTGGAGATCTTTGGAAAAAATCAGGATATCATCCAAGTATACAATAACAAAAATATTGAGTACCTTACGAAAGTCGTCGTTGATGAAATCCTGGAAGACAGCGGGAGCAGTACATAAGCCGAAAGGCATTACCAGATATTCGTAGTGTCCACTACGCGTGTTGAAGGCCGTCTTCCATTCATCCCCCTTCCTGATGCGCACCAGGTTATAGGCACCACGTAGATCCAACTTGGAAAAAATCTTGGCCCCCTGTAATTTATCGAACAGTTCGGTAATAAGGGGAAGGGGGGAACGATTTTTAATAGTTATGTGGTTTAAACCCCTGTAGTCGATGCAAGGCCTCAACGGCCCGTCCTTTTTCTTGACGAAGAAAAACCCAGCCCCTGCTGGGAAATTGGAGTGACGAATAAAGCCTTTCTTGAGATTCTCCTGGATATATTCATCCTTAGCGTGAGATTCTGGTAACGACAAGGGGTAGGTCTTGAACTTGGGTAGGGAGTAACCTGGAACTAGATCGATCGGACAATCGTAAGTCCTGTGTGGCGGCAAGAGGTCTGACTGTACCTTATTGAAAACGTCCCGGAATTGATGGTAAACGGAAGGTAGAATAACTTCGGGAACAGAGGTATTGGCCAGCAGTTGATGAGTCTCGCCTGACCTCGGCCACCAGGAAATGGGAGCAGAGGAAGTCCAGTCAATGAGAGGATTGTTAAGCTGTAGCCAAGGAAGACCAAGTGTGATGGGTATCCCAGGAGCGTGAATGGCATCGAGAACTAAGATCTCCTTGTGCAGATATGAGGACAGAAGCAAGGGAGCCGTCTCTAAGGAGATGTGGGCCGGGGTAAGAGGACGTCCATCGATACCGACGAGTGCGATGGGAACCTTCTTTCTCATGAGTGGTATGCGGTTTAACCTGGCGAATTCAAGATCCACGAAGTTTCCTCCAGCTCCTGAGTCAATGAAAGCGGCGGTAGAAGTCTTGAACTTATCGCCTGAAAGGGAGTCTGGAAATGTAAGTTTCTTAGGGAGTTCACCTTTAGAAAGGGGACGTGGAGACATTACACCCAGAGAGAGCCCCTCTGTACTCACTGGGTGTTCCCGTTTCCCGCACAGAGTGGACACTCCCGAACCAGATGTTCCATGGATCCGCAGTATAAACACAATCCCCCGGCGTGGCGGAACTACCGTATCGGTGTGCGGATGCGTTGTACCCCCAATAGCATTGGCTCTGGCAACTCCAGTGCAGGACGAAGAGGTATGGTAGCACTTGGGGGAGCAGGAGTGTTGCTGGGAGTACTGGAGAACGGAACTTGAAAGTTATGAAAGCGAGTGTGCTGACGCTCAGAGCGGCGTACCTGGATACGTTGATCCACTCGGACAGCCAAATCAATGAGGACCTCCAATTGATCCGGCCTGGATTGTCGAGAGAGCTCGTCCTTGATGGGATCTGCCAAAATACGGAGACGTGAGCCTCTTGTCCCCAGTTAATCTCGGCTGCTAGAGTCCGGAATTCCACAGCATACTGTGTCACCATTCGCCGTCCCTGAGTGATCTGGAGGAGAGAAACAGATGCCATCTCCCGACGAGTGGGAGAACTGAATACTCGTTGAAACTCGGCTTTAAATGCCGGGTAATCTTGGGTAAGGTCAGAACGTCGCTCCCAAACCGGGGAAGCCCAAGCCAGGGCGCTGCCAGTGAGGAGGTTATAAATGTAGGCTACCTTCTTGCGATCAGTATTGTAGAGATGGGGGGCCATTTCAAACTGCACCTCACACTGGTTTAGGAAACCCCTACAATCTTGCGGTTCACCTGCATAAGGCTTGGGGGGAGGAATCCTTACATCTGAGCTGCTAACTGCGCTTGCGGAGTGGGGGCTTACATCTGGCGGGGTCGCGGTCGGTACCCTGTCTGAGAGTACTGCGACCTGACGTGTAAGTGCCACAATTTGATCCGCCATGGCCTGGTTTTGCTGAAGCAGATTGGAGAGAAACTGTTGAAGTTCGGTCTGGTCTGCGTCTTGTGGGCTCGACATAATGTTACGCCGGTGCTGCCCGCAGACCAGACCCGTCCCCTGAGCTGAAGGGGGAAGTGGTAATACACGCACCCGCAGCAAAGGGAGCGTGTCCGGAGTGTGGTATGAAGCGTTGCCAGGCCAGGTGTAGTAAGGTAGACAATACTTGCCTGTACCAGTTGTAGAGATAGAGTGAAGGATGCCTCGCCGAAGTCAGGGAGTGGAGAGTGGAGATAGGTCATTGTCCAAACTGTGTTCAAGGGGTTAACAGAGTGAGCGTTGTCCAAGGAGTGCCGAGATCGGGAGCCAGAGGGGGTAGTCGTACGAGCCGCGTCAGAACCTGTGAAAACACTGAGAGAATCCTGAAGTACTTCCATACAGAGACTATGTCGAGCAAAGACTGAGAGCAGAGAGGAGCTAGATAAAGCAGGAAGGTCCAATTAGGAACGGAGGCGGGAAAGGAAGAGCTACAGGGAGACACTGCAGATTGGTGCAGGCATAACAGGCCAGGTGAGTCTTGTTGGTAACCTGAGTATGCCCGTGCAGTGTGCGGGGGCGGAGCCTGAGGTCCGGGGGACGGGAAGAAGAGTGTGCAGACTGAGCATGCTCTGTAATTCATGTACGCACGTGAACCGAGCCAGTGGATGGTGCAGGTGTGCGTGCAGGAGGGCGTGGGCACGCCCGGCGCTGAGCAGAGGAATCGCCGAGGAGAGTGATCCCACGACGGCGGTAGGGGCGAGGAGCCGTGGAGGCCGATAAGGCAGGTTTGTTTTGTGTGTCCAGGGGCTCCCTGCGGGAAGGGGGTGCTCTGTGTGGGGAGCGTGGAGAACGCCGATTCCTGACACACACCCAGTCACTCAGTCAACCACCCAGTCACCCACCCAGTCGCTCACTCAGTCACTTAGTCACCCAGTTGCTTACTCAGTCAAGTGTCACTCAGTCACCCACACAGTCACTCTCTCACCCACCCAGTCGCTCACTCTCACCCACCCAGTCGCTCACTCTCTCACCCACCCAGTCGCTTACTCTCACCCACCCAGTCGCTCACTCTCGCACCCACTCACTCACTCTCGCACCCACTCACTCACCCACCCAGACAGGCAGTCACCTGTCTTTTGTTGAAAATATAAAAATAAACAGATTGCATTGTAATGTTTTTTTCAGTATCACAATAAGAAAACAGTTAAGTAAAAGTTGCGCGCTAAAAAATATTTTTTCGTGGTAGGTGCGCTATGGGTTCGGGGGGGGGGGTCACTATGGGTTCGGGGGGGGCACTATGGGTTTGGGGGGGGGGCTGCTCCTTTCATTTGTCCCTGGCCCCATGATTTGTGTTGACGGCCCTGTTGGTGGGTACATCATCCCTAAGGTGATATGCATGATAACAGATGCTAAAGCATAATACATGTCACGACCTGGGAGTCACGCTGCCCTCGGCGTGCTCCTCACTTACCCGCGGCTCCGCCGGGCTCTCCCGTGCCTCGTAGCGATCCTCCCTCCATGACGCCGGTCGCCATCTTGCCTAGACGCGCGCGCGCACGCCAGCACTTCCCTTCTAGTGTCGGGTCTGGGCGTGTGTCCGGTTACGCGCCCGCAGGAATGGCCACACGGGGGCGCGCCCACATAGAGGAGCGCCAGCCTCTTAAAGGCATATCGTCCATTTGTAATGCTGCAATCAAATGCATCCGTTCGTATACTCCCTCCCACAGGAGTTCCTCTGGACCTATCCCTGACTCAGTCTGGCCCATTCACACACCTCCACCTTGCTACTCGGCCATTGGACCCTCTTGCCTATATATACTCTGCAGCTTCATTAACTCATCGGCTGAGCATAGAACCAGTTGTTCTCATCACTCTCTGCCTCCCTAGTCCTGTCTTGTTTTGCAGTCTTCCTCGTGTACCGAATCGGCTTCCGCTACATCTACCCGCACCTCTGGCATCCCGAACTCGGCATACGGCAACACGACTCTCCGCACCTCTGGCATCCCGATCCCGGCAAACGGTAACGATTACGTCCTTCTCTCTAACCCCGGACTTGGCTAACAAGCACCCTCTACCATCCGTACCTCTCCTGCCCCGATCCGGACTCCCAGACCAATCTACTCTCAAGACGTGCCCTCATGGCTGTGGGTGGCGTTATATCCTATCCCACCTCAGCACCGCGGTCCCGTCTCGTTTGTGGTGAGCACGTCCTGACATTATGCTCAGCCCAACAAACATGGACCCCGCTGATGTGGAGCGCACTTTAAATGCTCATAAAAATCTCTTCACCAGGCTAGAGACTTATCTGGAACAAGCTGATAGACGAATGGATACCTTACAGCAAAGCGTTCATTCTCTTACCGTTGAAGTCCGAGCTCTCAGTCGGCAACCTTCACTCGTGGCTTCCACAGCCTCCGCAACCGCCTTTCCAGCACCTCTGTTTGCTTTGGAACCTCGTATTCCGGCTCCCAAACACTAACCTGGGGATCCCCAAGGATGTAGGGGCTTCCTTAACCAATGCCTCATCCAATTTCGACTCTCGCCCTCTCGTTTTGTCTCTTCTGTCTCCAGGGTCGGCTATATCGTGGCTCTTCTCATCGACGAGGCGCTGGCATGGGCTTCTCCCATCTGGGAACAAAAAAAAAGCTGTGTGTGCTGAGCACGCGCATAGTAAGTGAAACTTCTTTGTTTTTTGTCACAGAAATTTTATTTGTGATGGTGATGTTTTTAATTAAAAATCACAAAACAATTTCACTTCCAAAACACAAAAGTTTGACCACATGTTTTAGCTATTTGCACATCTATATTTATAGTAACTAAATTCTTTGTATCTGCGTGGGTCAGTCAGTGTGTGTGTGTCAGTCAGTGTGTTTGTGTGTGTGTGTGTGTGTGTCTCTCTGTGGTGTGTATGTCTCTCTCTGTGACCTACCCCCACCACGACGTAGCTGCGGACACGGGGAACTCTGTCTGAGTCTCCTCCCCCCGGTGGAGCTGTGGGCTATGTTTCCTGCTGCAGCCAGCCCCCCAGCGGAGGTACGGGACATGGGAGGTGCTCGGCAGCGGGGGAGTAGGCACATCACTTGGGGGCGCATCACTGGGGTGTGTGTGTGTCAGTCTGTATGTGTCAGTCAGTGAGTGTGTACGTGCGTCAGTCAGTGAGTGAGTGTGTACGTGCGTCAGTCAGTGAGTGAGTGAGTGTGTACGTGCGTCAGTCAGTGAGTGAGTGAGTGTATACGTGCGTCAGTCAGTGAGTGTGTGTGTACGTGCGTCAGTCAGTGAGTGAGTGTGTACGTGCGTCAGTCAGTGAGTGAGTGTGTACGTGCGTCAGTCAGTGAGTGAGTGTGTACGTGCGTCAGTGAGTGAGTGTGTACGTGCGTCAGTCAGTGAGTGAGTGTGTATGTGCGTCAGTCAGAGAGTGAGTACGTGCGTCAGTCAGTGAGTGTGTACGTGCGTCAGTCAGTGAGTGCGTGTGTACGTGCGTCAGTCAGTGAGCGAGTGTGTACGTGCGTCAGTCAGTGAGTGAGTGTGTATGTGCGTCAGTCAGAGAGTGAGTACGTGCGTCAGTCAGTGAGTGTGTACGTGCGTCAGTCAGTGAGTGCGTGTGTACGTGCGTTAGTCAGTGAGTGCGTGTGTACGTGCATCAGTCAGTGAGTGCGTGTGTACGTGCGTCAGTCAGTGAGTGCGTGTGTACGTGCGTCAGTCAGTGAGTGCGTGTGTACGTGCGTCAGTCAGTGAGTGCGTGTGTACGTGCGTCAGTCAGTGAGTGCGTGTGTATGTGCGTCAGTCAGTGAGTGCGTGTGTATGTGTGTCAGTCAGTGAGTGTGTATGTGTCAGTCAGTAAGTGAATGTGTGAGTGTGTCAGTCAGTGAGTGTATGTGTCAGTCAGTGAGTGTGTGTGTCAGTCTTTGTGTGTGTGTCAGTGTATGCTTCCTGCGGTTTCTCGTCTGAGGATAGCTGGCCAGCTCCCCCGCAATGAGCCTACTCAGGTGCCCCACGAGAAGCACTCCTCTCTCACCCCAATACCCTCCATCAGGCGGTTGAGTCTCCGGATGTGAAGCTGTAGCTCGGGGGGCAAGGAGGGCAGCTCCACGTCCCCCAGCCCCGGGATCCTCTTCTTGTCTGGCCAGCTGCAGTTGAGAGCCTGCAGGTCTCTGCCAGGTAGCAGCGGGAAGAGAGAGGAGAAGGCCGGGGCCAGGAATAGGTGCGGGGAGATCGGGATCAGCAGCAGCAGCGCCCACATCACCTCAGCCGTGAAGTTCATGTTCCCCATCCACTCCTCCAGCTGCTGGTGGCCCCCTCGGCCTCCCCGGGGCTCACCGCCGTCCCCAGCCCGCAGTACTGGAAGGAGCTCTGGCTCACCACGTCCCGCACCACGTCCACGGCCCCCGCGGAGAGCAGCAGCAGTTCGGCGCAGCCGCACTAGTGCAGGATCTCGGCTGTGAGTAAATGTTGAGCGGGGGAGCGGGGGAGGAGGAGGAGAAGGGAAAGCCGTCCTCCTCATTCACCCGGCAGCGCAAGGAGGTCTCCGAGCTGTCAGTGAGTGTCGCCATGACTACCGCGCATGTCAGCGGGCGTGGGCAGCGGCGGCAGTTAGGAACGGCGGCGACGGACGTGTAAGAGGAATGGCATGCGCAGAGGGGCTCTGTCTGAGTCACCAGCCCGGCAGAGCGCGCGGCTGGGACAGAGAGCGGGCCTGATCCCAGGAGCCGGTCAGCGGGTTGCCCCGGATGCCGCCCGTGCGCATCTCCACCTGGGGGAAATTGCGGACGTTAGGAGCGGCATGTCTGTGGCTGTGTAGGGAGAGTGGCGGCCATTAGGAGCGGCGCCGGCGGCTATCGCCGCCGCCGCCGCCGCATCTGATTTGTGGAGCGGGTGTGATGTCAGTGTTGGGATCGGGCTGAGCCAGAACACAGCCCGGCCTCAACTGCCAGCACTGACGTCACATCCGTTTCATTCCTGTCTCCACAAACCATTTTTGCCCCAGTTCGAATGAGGTGCCACTAAGGAAGTTTCACTTCAACAAGGTCCCCTCATACAGGACATCGAGCTCTTCGTCGAGGAGTTCCGAAGAGTCTTCGACACCCCTGCACGGCAATTAACGGCAGCATCTTCTCTTCATCACATAACCCAGGGAGATCGACCCGTCGCCCGGTACGCGGTGGAGTTCCGCACACTTGCTGCTGAGACGGGATGGAATAATGAAGCACTATCCTCAGCGTTTTGGCTAGGTCTGTCTGAATCCCTAAAGGATGAGCTCGCAGCGCGAGAACGTCCCACTGACCTATAGGATTTGATCAGTCTGTGTGTTCGAGTGGACCAGCGTCTGCAGGAGCGGAGAAATGAACGTTCTCGTTACCGTCAACGGGTTTCAAGGCATCTTGCTCCAACAAGTCATGGCTCCTACACACCCTTCCGGGGACGCCCCAGAACCAATGCAGTTGGGAGGTAACAAGCTGTCTGCTGCCGAGAAACAACGTCGGCGCAATGCTGGTCTCTGCATGTACTGTGGCAATTCCGGTCACATATTACCCCAGTGTCCCCACAAGCCGGGAAACGCCAACTCCCAATGAAATCCCGGAGAGTTTCATTGGGAATACTGACACTTTCTCCCATCGTCAAAGACGTCCTTCCCACCAGGATAATGTTGCCAATAACACTGTCTGGAGAGGGGTTTCACACTCAAGCACGGGCGTTCATTGATTCCGGTTCCGCAGGCAATTTCATCGATGAGACTTTTGCTAGACGGAACAATATTCCATTTATCAGTAAGAAGACGCCAGTAGGTCTGGAGGCCATTGACGGTCGACCTCTACAGCCGGCATTCATCACGCTACAGACGGTGCCTCTCCTACTGCAGTACATCGACGTTCATACGGAGATCATTACCCTCGATGTTATCCACACTCCCTCTGTTGAGCTGATTTTGGGTCTTCCTTGGCTTCAACTCCATAATCCTCGCATCGACTGGACGGATCGGGAACCCATCCAGTGGGGTGCTCCTCGTGCCAAGACATGTACCAGGATTTTCCAGAAGATTGGTGGGTTGTCTACCCTGCCAGAGAAGCTCGACTCCCTACCTTCTGTGTACTGGGAATTCCGTGATGTGTTCGACAAAGCACGTTCCGAGGTTCTACCTCCGCACCGTCCTTTCGACTGCCCTATTGACCTTCTACCCGGGGCACCTCTTCCCAGAGGACGATCCTATCCTCTCTCTCTCCCAGAGACTAAAGCCATGTACACTTACATTGCAGAGAATTTAGAGAGGGGTTTCATCCGAAAGTCTTCCTCTCCAGTCGGAGCAGGCTTCTTTTTTGTCAAAAAGAAGGACGGTTCTCTTCGTCCATGCATAGACTACCGGGGTTTGAATAACATCACACGCAAGAACCGCTACCCATTGCCCTTGATACCGGAACTTTTCGACCGTCTTCAGGGAGCAACTATCTTTTCTAAATTGGATTTAAGAGGTGCCTACAATTTAGTAAGGATACGTGAGGGGGACGAATGGAAGACAGCTTTTAACACCCATGACGGCCACTATGAATACCTGGTCATGCAGTTCGGTCTGTGCAACGCACCAGCAGTTTTCCAGGATTTCGTCAATGAGATTTTTCGGGACATTCTTAATACATTTCTTATCGTCTACCTAGATGACATCCTAATCTTTTCTAAATCCCCTCAAGAACACATCAAACACGTTCAACAAGTGCTGTTACGCCTCCGGGAGAACCATCTCTTTGCGAAGTTGGAGAAATGTCAGTTCCATCTCAAGTCTGTGGCATTTTTGGGATACGTTATCTCTGACTCCGGATTCAATATGGATCCAGAAAAACTTAAGGCTATTTTGGACTGGCCCCGTCCGACCACTCTCAAAGCCGTGCAAAGCTTTCTAGGTTTTGCAAACTATTATCGAAGCTTCATTCGCAATTTTTCTTCTACGGTATCTCCCATAACTGCTCTCACGAAGAAGGGTGCAGATCCTTCATCATGGTCTGAGACCGCCATACGGGCATTTAATCTTCTGAAGAAGGCTTTTGTGTCTGCCCCTATCCTCACCCACCCAGATCCTAAACTTCCATTTACCTTGGAGGTAGATGCCTCTGACATCGGGGCTGGGGCTGTCTTATCCCAAAGGATCTCTCCCTTAGCCAGACTACACCCATGTGCCTTCTTCTCAAAGAAATTCTCATCCGCAGAACGGAATTACGATGTCGGGAACCGGGAGCTTTTGGCTATCAAGTTGGCATTAGAAGAGTGGAGACACTTCTTAGAGGGTACGGAGACACCTATAACCATACTCACAGACCATAAGAACCTTCTCTACCTAGAAGGGGCACGTCGTTTGAGCTCTCGACAAGCCCGCTGGGCACTATTTTTTTCACGATTCAATTTTCTCATCTCCTTTATTCCTGGCTCCAAGAATCTAAAGGCGGACGCTCTGTCTCAACAGTTCCTGGCAGAGGACAAGTCTGAAGAACAGCTAGAGATGATTATTCCCTCTAGATGTATTCTGTCCGCCAACTCCTTTGATATTATGGACAAAATTCGATCCGAGCAATCACAAGCTCCGATGGGGCTCAAGGTCACAGAGGGAAGACTCTACACGGCACCCCAACACCGCAAAAGGGTTCTCGAGTGGTGCCATTCCTCTAAATCGGCAGGACATCCAGGGATACGGAAAACCAACGACCTTGTTCAACGTACCTTCTGGTGGCCAGAGAGGGCTAAGGATGTGGAGGAGTTTGTAAAAGCGTGTGGCACATGCGCTCGCAACAAAGTACCCCGGGTCAGACCAGCAGGCCTTCTCCTTCCTTTACCCATTCCAGACCGGCCCTGGAACCATATTTCTATGGACTTCATCGTAGAGCTCCCAAACTCCAAAGGGATGAATACGATTCTTGTGGTAATTGATCGTTTTCCAAACAGACGCACCTTGTTCCCTTGAGGGGTCTTCCGAATTCCTCCAGGCTTGCGGATGTTTTCGTTCAGGAAATTTTTCGTCTTCACGGAGTGCCTGCAACCATCGTCTCTGATCGTGGGTCCCAATTTGTATCAAGATTTTGGCAAGCTTTTTCCCGAAAATTGGGTATTTCACTACAATTCTCCTCGGGATACCACCCACAGACCAATGGGCAGACGGAGAGGGCCAACCAAAACCTGGAACAATACCTCCGATGTTTTATAACCGATACACAGGATGACTGGGTGGATCTACTTCCTTGGGCCGAGTTTGCTCTTAACTCCCTTCGCAATGACTCCACTCAGGAATCTCCCTTCTTCATAAATTGTGGCTTTCATCCTTCCCGTTTACCTTTCTCCTCTCTATCCTCAGGAGTACCAGCGGTCGACAAGCGTATCTCCCAGCTGAAAGACTTATGGACTAGGATCCAGGAGAACTTAAAGGTGGCTACAGGGAGACAGAAACTCCAGGCAGATCGCCTTCGACGCCAGGTTCCGGAGTACGCCCCAGGAGACAGGGTTTGGCTTTCTTCCAGGAATATCCGACTAAAGGTTCCTACCATGAAGCTAGCACCCAAGTTCCTTGGTCCCTTTCCCGTGGTCAGGAGGATTAATCCTGTGGCTTATCGCCTGCGCCTTCCACCCTCGATGAAGATACCTTCAGTCTTCCATGTATCTTTGCTTAAACCAGCATTTCAGAGTTCTCGCTTTTCTAAGACGACTTCTCCTCCACTTCCTCTTCTGATCCAAGGTCAACAGGAGTACGAGGTTCAGTATATCCTGGATTCTAGGATTTCCAGAGGAGGAGTACAATACCTGGTCCACTGGAGGGGGTTCGAACCAGAAGAACGTTCATGGATTCCCCACCGGGATCTTCACGCACCTCGACTCGTCCAGGCTTTCCATCGTAAGAATCCCTCCAAGCCATGTCATGGACGCCCGGAGGTCGCCCCTGAAGGGGGGGGTACTGTCACGACCTGGGAGTTACGCCGCCCTCGGCATGCTCCTCACTTACCCGCGGCTCCGCCGGGCTCTCCCGCGCCTCGTAGCGATCCTCCCTCCATGACGCCGGTCGCCATCTTGCCTAGACGCGCACGCCAGCACTTCCCTTCTAGTGTCAGGTCTGGGCGTGTGTCCGGTCACGCGCCCGCAGGAACGGCCACACGGGGGCGCGCCCACATAGAGGAGCGCCAGCCTCTTAAAGGCATATCGTCCATTTTTAATGCTGCAATCAAATGCATCGGTTCGTATACTCCCTCCCACAGGAGTTCCTCTGGACCTATCCCTGACTCAGTCTGGCCCATTCACACACCTCCACCTTGCTACTCGGCCATTGGACCCTCTTGCCTATATATACCCTGCAGCTTCATTAACTCATCGGCTGAGCATAGAACCAGTTGTTCTCATCACTCTCTGCCTCCCTAGTCCTGTCTTGTCCTGTCTTGTTTTGCAGTCTTCCTCGTGTACCGAACCGGCTTCCACTACATCTACCCGCACCTCTGGCATCCCGAACTCGGCATACGGCAACACGACTCTCCGCACCTCTGGCATCCCGATCCCGGCAAACGGTAACGATTACGTCCTTCTCTCTAACCCTGGACTTGGCTAACAAGCACCCTCTACCATCCGTACCTCTCCTGCCCCGATCCGGACTCCCAGACCAATCTACTCTCAAGACGTTCCCTCATGGCTGTGGGTGGCGTTATATCCTATCCCACCTCAGCACAGCGGTCCCGTCTCGTTTGTGGTGAGCACGTCCTGACAATACAATAATAATGCTCCATGAGCGAAAATGGCGCCAAAATTTGAAACTGCAGCAGGAACTCAGCTTTACTTCAAGGGGTTGAATAAAAATATCGTATGAAACGTTTAGGAATTGGAACCATTTTCATACACAGTCCCCTTATTTCAGGGGCTCAAATGTAATTGGACAAATTAACACAATCATAAATAAAATGTTCATTTTTAATGCTTTGTCGTGAATTCTTTGCAGGCAATGTCTGCTTGAAGTCTGGAACGCATGGACATCACCAAACACTGGGTTTCCTCCTTTGTGATGCTTTGCCAGGCCTTTACTGCAACTGTTTTCAGTTGTTGTTTGTTCATGGGTCTTTCTGATTTAAGTTTTGTCTTCAGCAACTGAAATGCATGCTCGATCGGGTTGAGAACAGGTGATTGAAATGGCCATTGCAGAATATTCCACTTCTTTGCCTTAAAAAACTCCTGGGTTGCTTTTGCAGTATGTTTTGGGTCATTATCCATCTGTAAAGTGAAGCGCCGTCCAATCAACTTTGCTGAATTTGGCTGAATCTGAGCAGACAATATATCCCTATAAACTTCAGAATTCATCTGGCTGCTTCTGTCTTCTGTCACATCATCAATAAACATTAGTTACCCAGTGCCATTGTAATCCATGCATGCCCATGCCATCACACTGCCTCCACTGTGTTTTACAGATGATGTGGCATGCTTCGGATCATGAGCCGTTCCAAGCCTTCTTCATACTTTTTTCTTCCCATCATTCTGGTACAGGTTGATCTTAGTTTCATCTGTCCAAAGAATGCTGTTCCAGATCTGGGCTGGCTTTTTTAGATATTGTTTGGCAAAGTCTAATCTGGCCTTTCTATTCTTGAGGCTCCTGAATGGTTTGCACCTTGTGGTGAACCCTCTGTATTTGCTCTCGTGAAGTCTTCTCTTTATGGTAGACTTGGATAATGATATGCCTACCTCCTGGAGAGTGTTCTTCACTTGGCTGGATGTTGTGAAGGGGTTGTTCTTTACCATGGAAACGATTCTACAATCATCCACCACTGTTGTCTTTCGTGGACGTCCAGGCCTTTTTGTGCTGCAGAGCTCACCAGTGCATTCTTTTTTTCTCAGAATGTACCAAATGGTTGATTTGGCCACTCCTAATGTTCCTGCTATCTCTCTGATGGATTTTCTTTTTTTTTGCAGCCTAAGGATGCTCTGTTTCACTTGCATTGAGCGCTCCTTTGATGGGTTCACAGCAACAGCTTCCCATGTTGTGGGTTCACAGCAACAGCTTCCAAATGCGAATGCCACAGCTGTAATCAACTCTAGACCTTTTACCTGCTTAATTGATTATGAAATAACGATGGAATAGCCCACACCTGTCCATGAAACAGCTTTTGTGTCAATTGTCCAATTACTTTTGGTCCCTTGAAAAAGAGGGGGCTACATATAAAAGAGATGTAATTCCTAAACCCTTCCTCCAATTTGGATGTGAATACCCTCAAATTAAAGCTGACATACTGCACTTTAAGCCCATATTCATTATTTAACTGTAACTTGAATTTATTTTGGTACACAGCCAAAATAACAAAACTTGTATCAGTGTCCAATTATTTCCGGACCTAACTGTATATCAGTTCAAAAGTTATAATTCAGGATTCTGATTTTGGGTGTTCATTTATGCGTAAAAAAGGGTTTTGTTTTTCCCCCCAGTTTTTATTTCATAAAAAAACCCTCCAGTGTTTATCTGTGTTAACAATGGGAAAACATTGACACGTATTTGAATCTAGTGTTTATTGGTGCAGTTTTCTTTAGTTTGCATACTCCTACTAGTGGACAAGATGCCACAAGAGGTGGAATTTATTAGGAAAAGATGTTTAATTTCTAGTTTTTAATCGGTTTAAACCGAAAGTACTTGATGATAAGTCAGTGGTGTTTATTCTGCGTTTTTCGGTTAAAACCTAAAACCAGAATATTCTAACCTAGTTATAATGGATAAGTGCAGCCTTAGTAACACTAAAGTTCCATGCAAAATCAGACCTGTCAACCCTCACAGATTTTCAGTGAGTCACCCGGATTAACAGCCCATCTTCCGGCCTCCCGGCCAAACAGTCTTGGTTTATTATCCAATCCACAAGGAAAGCTTTGTCCGTAAATAATAATGTAGTCATGCCATGCACGCTCAAATAACACTCCAAGCTTAGGTGTGTATCATGGCCTCCCCCACCATAGATGTGAATATCACATATTTAATGGTGTATATTACTCTATGAACTTTATATACTCCATAAAATCTTACAACTTTACTATTACTAATGCTACAGTTTTGCATTAGAAACATTCAACTGAAAAAAAAATTCCCGGGAACTTTTAAACTTTTTAGCACTTTTTAATTTTGTTCATAGCGGATGCACATTATACATTTGGGCTATTTTGTGTATATTTAGAAATACTGTGGCCTATGTAATAAGAGACGCAAACCTGTTTTTGGCTTAAAAATTGGAGCAAGTCAAACTCAATTCAAAATGTGTGCGCTTATGTACTAAGTTCAAATTTGAACATCTGCACGGAAAAAATATATATTTTACATTTATTTTGGCGCACAGACGCACTGTACTTGGCATACAGATGTAAATGGTATATACTAAAAATTATATTTTATTACAAAATCAAAAATGCGTCAAAATTGTTGGCCAAGTTCAACTTGATAAAGGAGAATTGAGACAGACCTTTATCGCAAGTCCACAGCCACTAATATTTGACTTTATTTTTCGAGTGCACTTCCTCCGGCACCGTTAAAAGGCATCTTTGTGCGACAATACCTATGAGTCCTCTGCAACTGTTTAGATGACAGGTAACAGAGCCAGTGGGTTGGGTACTTTATTCAAGGAAAGAGCTTACAGCAATCATTTAATCATATTTGGGGTGTCAATACCAATAAGAATAAGTTATTGGTTTTAAAAAAATGAAACGTTATACTGAGTTTAATGTTATAAATGTTATAAATATGTATAACTCTTAGTGGAATAAAATACGCATGATTTTGCAATGACACCCACATATTTTGCAAAATGTTACAGATTAGAATAAGTGTCTAGGAACAAAGGTTAATAGGAATGCAAAACGTCTAAAGAAGATTAGAGATCATTAGGTAAAAAGCCACTTCGAGCCCAATGTAGGGTGGTGATATAGAAGTAAGCAGGTCTGGGGTTTCTTATAGTTGTGGCTCCTGTTAAACTTATTTTCATATTAAAAAAAACAACAACCTTTTCTGATAGTTTTTAACACTAGATAAGTCACTATGCTTTATAAACGGTCAGACTTGGAGGTATTTACATTTTACGATGTCCATGTAAACGTTACTATGTTGTAATGACACCTAGGGAACTCTGAAGGAGGGTATCAGAACATATATGCATATACGCACAAAGATTTACAAAATGGCAAAAAAATATGTTGTGTAGCTAGACACTTTGTAACCCATCATGGTGGGTATTTAAAAAAATGGCGCTGGTAGAGTACTTCTGGGTAATAGAGGAGGAAATATGGAAAAGTCATTGTTACAACACGAGTTGATATTTTTTAACTGAACACAGGTGTGAAATTGCATTTCACACATTTTTGCAATGTGATAGTATGTATATCATTTTTTAAAGTATATTCATTGTATATTATTTTTGTTAATATCCTGTATGGACATCATCGTCGAGGGTATATACAGTTAGGTCCGGAAATAATTGGACACTGACACAATTTTCATAATTTTGGCTCTGTACGCCACCACAATGGATTTGAAATGAAACAACCGAGATGCAATAGAAGTGCAGACTTTCAGCTTTAATTCAAGGGGTTGAACAAAAATATCGTATGAAACGTTTAGGAATTGCAACCATTTTCACACACAATCTCCTTATTTCCGGAGCTCAAATGTAATTGGACAAATTAACACAATCATAAATAAAATGTTCATTTTTAATACTTTGTCGAGAATCCTTTGCAGGCAATGACTGCTTGAAGTCTGGAACGCATGGACATCACCAAACGCTGGGTTTCCTCCTTTGTGATGCTTTGCCAGGACCTTACTGCAGCTGTCTTCAGTTGTTGTTTGTTCGTGGGTCTTTTTGCCTTAAGTTTTGTCTTCAGCAAGTGAAATGCATGCTCGATCAAGTTGAGATCAGGTGATTGACTCGGCCATTGCAGAATATTCCACTTCTTTGCCTTAAAAAAACTCCTGGGTTGTTTTGGGTCATTGTCCATCTGTAAAGTGAAGCGCCGTCCAATCAACTTCGCTGAATTTTAGCTGAATCTGAGCAGACAATATATCCCTAAACACTTCAGAATTCATCTGGCTGCTTCTGTCTTCTGTCACATCATCAATAAACACTAGTGACCCAGAGCCATAGTAATCCATGCATGCCCATGCCATCACACTGCCTCTACCGTGTTTTACAGATAATGTGGTATGCTTCAGATCATGTACCGTTCCAAGCCCTCCCATACTTTTTTCTTCCCATCATTCTGGTACAGGTTGATCTTAGTTTCATCTGTCCAAAGAATGCTGTTCCAGAACTGGGCTGTTTTTTTTAGATATTGTTTGGCAAAGTGTAATCTGGCCTTTCTATTCTTGAGGCTTATGAATGGTTTGCACCTTGTGGTGAACCCTCTGTATTTGCTCTCGTAAAGTCTTCTCTTTATGGTAGACTTGGATAATGATATGCCTACCTCCTGGAGAGTGTTCTTCACTTGGCTGGATGTTGTGAAAGGGGTTTTTCTTTACTATGGAAAGGATCCTACAATCATCCCCCACTGTTGTCTTCCGTGGACGTCCAGGCCTTTTTGTGTTGCAGAGCTCACCAGTGCGTTCTTTTTTTCTCAGAATGTACCAAACTGTTGATTTAGCCACTCCTAATGTTCCTGCTATCTCTCTGATTGATTTTCTTTTTTTTTTGCAACCTAAGGATGTCCTGTTTCACTTGCAATGAGAGCTCCTTTGACCGCATGTTGTGGGTTCACAGCAACAGCTTCCAAATATGAATGCCACACCTGGAATCAACTCCAGACCTTTTACCTGCTTAATTGATGATGACATAACGAAGGAATAGCCCATACCTGTCCATGAAACAGCTTTTGAGTCAATTGTCCAATTACTTTTGGTCCCTTGAAAAAGAGGGGGCTACATATTACAGAGATGTAATTCCTAAACCCTTCCTCCAATTTGGATGTGAATACCCTCAAATTAAAGCTGATAGGCTGCACTTTAAGCCCATATTCATTATTTAGCTGTAACTTTAATTTATTTTGGTACACAGCCGAAATAACAAAACTTGTATCAGTGTCCAATTATTCCCGGACCTAACTGTATGTCGGCTGGAGGTGTGGAAGAGTTCCCCTGACTAAGCAACGCTTAGCGATATGCGCTTTTTAATTTCAGCACCTGCCCCACAAACAGTGACATGAGCCTACAAAAACATGGCAGCTAGATAAAACCACCACACTGTCAAGTGTATGTGTCTTATCGGTGAACAAGCACACAACGGAATGCTTGTGATATACTATTACCGTGAGCACATCTAAATTGTAGCAGTGTATTGACATTTCTGATATACATATTTTTTGTTATGTAGTGAATGGACATATTTTTTTATTTTTTATATATACGATTTATTATTACTTCTTAGTCATGATTCTTTTTCTAGCTATATGTGTCATGCTCTGGATAATATCCTTGTTAAGATTATTATAACATAGCTGTACCTGAATGTTAGATCTATGCTGAATTCTCGAGGAATCCTGCCATGGAAATGTATATACACTACAGATAATCATTGAGGCCATTTGCTATACGTGTAAGCTTTGTATTTTTGTTTGATACTATTTCTTTTTATCTCAACAATGCTGTGTGCTGACTCTTTTTTCTAAAGTGCAAATTGCTTGCTTTAGAATTGTGGTGAATTGGAATTAAAGTTGAGGTATACTGTGTCCTATATTTGAGAGGTTTCAGCTTCTTCTCTCTTGAGGATCCTTTTCTTAAGACTGCATCCCCGCTGGCGCTGACCACGCTCATGCTTGACAGCGGTGATGTCACCAACTGTCTAAGCATGAGCGCCGGGGTGTCCTGTGTATTCCGCAATCGGGAGCGGGGGGGGGGGGGGGTGGGGGAGAGGGGGTGTAAGATAGTATTTTTTTTACTATTTGATATATGGAACATATATTTACTTTAAGTATAGTGCACCCATGTAGTCAATCATTTTTTTTTGAACTAGGTACAGCCAATAGTTAGCCGCTTTTATTTTGGATAATTTTTTTGATGCAATACCTCTGGTTTTACTAAACTAGAGGTTGGTTCACTAAAAAGGTATCACAACTAGATGGGCAATTTTTTTTTGACGAATTTGGATCCGCCTCGGATTGGCCAGTTCCTTTGGTCCGCGTATTTGTCTTAAAAAAGCAAATCCGCAGTTTTGGATTTTTATTTTTGAGAGCAATACGAAATCTGTGGGCAGATTGTTAAAAATCTAGGCATGAATTAATCCGAGGGGGGCAGGGGAGAGAGGATCTCTCTCTCTCTCTCTGCGGATTGATCTGTGTCCGGATTTTTAACAATCCGGCTACAGGTTGTGGAATCCGGCGATCAAATTCTTAAAAATCCATCCGGATTGTATCCTATGGCGAATTTGGATTGATTGCAGATTTTTAGTTCTCAATCCGCAGACGGATTTTGGCGGGGAGGGTTAGATTTGGTTTAAAAAAAATCCGGGAAACAGATTTGGAGTGTTTCGCCCATCTACATTCACAACCTGCAACGAATCTACATTTCTGCAGGAACAATATGCTACCCTGCATGTCTTACTACATCTCATATTACAACAATATTATGAATTCTGCAGATGGAAGATGTATTTTTAATAATGTTATAAAAAGCCATTGTAGGTAGACTCAGCTATTAAGAAAATCAGGGTGGGGGGATCTGATGCAGCCCTAATTGTAGCGCCCATCATGCCCATGAGACACAGTCATCTTGCATTCCTCAGCACGTCCCACAGGTAAAAGGTACACAGACATCCCGTGACGCCGCGCGCGGACACAGCACGCGCTCTACACACTCATCAAAGCACTGGCCGGCTCAGGGCCAATGAGGCTTTTTTAATTGGTTGATCAGAAACTGTCCGGCGGTGACGTCACAGCGTCCGCTATCACACAACCTGAGCAGAACACAAGAGAAACAGACCGACCCAAGTGAGTCGCAGCTTGTTGGGCTGTACCATCCTGTGACGAAAAGGGGGGGGAGCGGTACAACCCGCAACCACCCTCCATCATTTTTCCATACCCCTAGAGGGTCACCAGCAAACCCAAATCTCGACGCCGCCACCACAATGAATACATGCTAGATGTGGTGCGGGAGAAGGAAGCCACACCCGCAGCGAGCTGGCACTTGGTACAGTGCACTGTCTCCCCCCCTTCTCTCTCTGCTTCTGTTGACCTATCCTCTCCCTCACCCATCACAAGCTGATGCAGGGCAGTCGCGCGCCGCTAGGTCACCGCTTCGTTTTTTTGTTGTCGTTGTTTCGCGGACGTTCTGTAACGACGGGGCGCGAGGCCGGGATGGGGAGCAGCGGTTAAACGGCCGTAGCAGCACGTGACCCCGGGGTAACGGACACAGAAAGGCGGAGGCAGGATGATGAGGAGCAGCAGCAGCAGCAGCAGCAGCGAGGGCTGAGCAATCACAGCACAGAGACCTCCATTCATCGCGGGTAAGAGTCTCACCCTCAGCCCTGTGGGTGACCGGAGGGCTTCAGCTCACATTCTAATAAATAGTGCCACCCGCTAACACCACGTCATTTCAAAATGAGCGAATCCACATTTCTGGCCAGAGGTGCCCGTTAGTGGGTGGGGGAATCAATGAAGGGACCACGCAGAAAGTCACGACTGAAATAAAGAGAGCCAAGTCTAAATAAACGGCTGGATGACGGAGATTTCTCCTTCGCATCATTTGGGAACTTGAACATTTTTCCCTCACACTGTTTATATATACATAGATAGTCTCCTTTATTATATACAGAAGGGCCTTCAACGCTTCGCATGATGTATAGATATTGTGGATGTGCTCTGCATGATTTACATGTATGTTCATGTAACACCTACACGTGTGTGTGTGTATGTGTATGTATATATAATAGCCACGGGGTAGCTTAATATCACGTTGGGGTTTATGTATTGTGCCTGGTTTGTCTAGGACCATTACACAGCAGTTGTTCTTGTTTGTCAGGTTTTTAATGCTGGCATTGTGGTGGGTTGTCATCTAGTGGAGATTTCACTCTTGTTCGAGGACATGATGCTCACGGGTCCCCAGATTGATTACACCCTGCACGTACTACACACCTATATAGACTGCAGTACTGTGGGTGATATGTAAAGCAAGAGCAAAATGTCTTTTTTTTTTTTTGCTCCTCTTGCGCCCTGAGCATTTTGGCCAGTGGTTATAGGTGTAGATGTGGGAGGAAAGAGCGGGCGCAGTATTACAACACCTGTATCAATAGTTGCGTCTATAGCAGGGGCAGTTTTTCTCTTTGCCTGATCCGCCAGGTTTCTGTGACATTGGCCAAATGTAAGAAGCGAGATTTGAAAGATTAATACATATCTCACTGCTCACAAACTGACTTTGCTCTGTGTGTGGAGGAAATAGCACGACATTTTATACAACAGAAGACAGGGGAGCCCAATTCTACATCCAATTTGACAGAACATAAATGGTAATAAGTATAAAGTAAATACTTCAATAATAATATTTTCTTGGTGATTTAGTTAAACACTTTGGCCAAAGCGTCATAAACCTCCATACCATCATCAAGGTATAACCAAGTTTGCAGGTCCTGACAATACACTGTGACCCTTTCCTTTTACCTCTGTATGAGGGGAAACAACCATAATAGGTCTTGTCCATTCAGCAAAATGAGAGATCCTCCCAAGTTAAAAAGGTGGGGAGGGGTGAGCTCTAGGAGGAGGGTCCACCTACCTCCAAACAACTATTGTCAGTTAGAAATTGAATTAACACACACCCAAAGGGGGATTGAGCTTGCTGGAAATGTGTGTTAATTCAATTTCCCACTTTTTATACATATCGCATTGTGCTACTTTGGCTGCGTCCATACAGCTTTTGTCCGCGCGGAGGCATGCGCGACGTGAAGCGGGTGCGTTTTCAGGACATGGTAGACGCTCCGTCGGGGGGGGGGGGGCGTGTCTGTGACGTCATGGAGCTGGTTCGCCCTCATTGGACAAACCACTCACGTGACCTGCCCGTCGCGAAGAGATCGCCCAACGCGCGCCCCCTTCTGCTGTCGCACGATCAATGCCTTAAGACAATGTGATCGAGCCACACACGGACGCCTCCGCACAGTCTAAGTCATATCAATTTCCTCCGCATATTTTTTTTTTTCAACGCACATGAAGTCAACATCTTAAAGCCAAGGTGGGGTCTCAGCGACATGTTGCTATGAGACTACTCGCAGGTCCACTTGTCCTGTCAGTCACAAGGAGCCCTAATAAATTACAATCTAGATACATGCTGGTATCAAAACAATTGCAGTATCTATGTGCAAATATGTTTTAGTTTATTATTTTAATCAATTACAAGTCAGACAAGTTGTCAAACTATAACCATTTGTTCTATTTTTAAATGTATATAACATGCATGCGCAGATACGTAAACATTCGCACATCATGCATTTATTGGAGTTCGCACCTGTACAATCTCATCTGCTAATTTCACCAATGTATTCCTCCCCAACTCCATATGTAAAGAGTTTATTTTCACACGTGTGTGGTCTATTAAGGGACACACAAAAGTGTATCCTCCTTCCAGAGCGAATTGTGCCTCGGTGCTTTTCCTGCCCCATGGATCTCAAAGCTGGAATACTAGTTTGAATCATTTAATTGATTGAATTTCATGAGCATGTTTTAAAGCGAGTAAAATAAATTGAATAAATAAGCTGCAAAAAAAAAAAATCTTACGATTTAGGGCACATTTGAATTGCTTGCGGCTGTAAACAATTTCTTAGTTTTATAGGCATAAACATCCAGCACTGTGTATACACGTTTACTGTATATTTAAGAAGTTCTGTATGACATCTATAGCAAACACAAGCTTGTACTTCCGTGTGTGTGCAGACAAGGTGTGTGTCCTGAATATAAATATCGCTCTGTCACAGACTTGCACTGGTATCTGATGAAAGCAATCCGATCCTCTCCCTTCTTCAACCACCCCCACCTGCTCTTTTTCTCTTCCTGGGAGAGGAGGGGGTGTGAGTGATGGCTCTCTCTCAGCACTCGGGGATCCTACTTCGTCTTCCTTGTGCATTGTTCCTAATTTCCAGAGAATTGTGTGTGGGGCCAGTGACAAGATGCAAGCCCTTATACTAATAATACCTGTAACCTGTTTGATGCTGCAGGAGGGGCCTGCAATGGCTTAATATGACTTAATATGATCCAAGAAGCATTTGTGAATCATATATAACTGAAATGATTACTTAATCCCTAATAACATTGTGGATCTGATGAGTGGGGAGGAAAGGGCAGACCCTGCATCATCATTGTATGAATAAATACAGAATAAAATAGCAAAGTAACATCAGAACATATCTGAAATGTAACCCTATAACGCATTGTAATCTTGTATCCAGTTGATATGTTGTTCCAGAAAGCTATCTGAACATGCAAATAATCCCTTAGTATACCCAAATTTCACCACAAGATAAACTGTGGCGGTACACCATTATAACGATCCTAAACATTCTCTGATCTTAATTGTTAATAAAACCACAACTGGTTGCATTCATTTATCTTTTATGCAGGGGGAGGGATGGTTTGTAATCAATCTTGGAAGAATGAGCAGCACTGAGCTTTGCTGTTCTGTTTCCAGAGGAGCAGTATGTCTGCCTCTAACAGCGGTGTAATTGTTACGCTGCTGGGAACCTTTAACTGGCCCTCAAAGAATGCTGGGCTGTGCATAAGAAATGATTTATTTTTATTTTTTTCCTAATAAAATATAAAGGCATGAAAGTATAGTTATGCTTATGTAATGGTAGACAATTGAAGCCTCAGGTAGGATATTTATTTAAGCGGTACATATCGATTTGGATTTTTGCTTATGAGGTTAATGAGCATATTTTCTGCACATTCTATTAATGCTATTCTGTAAGTACGGCACACACAGCACTTAAAGCATTAAACTGCTGATCTCAGACCTGGTGTAGCGAATAAAAGATACCCCCACCCCCCAGGAACAGAAAGGCATGTAAGAGTTACTATATAAATGAAATATGCAATTTGGGGTATTTTCACTTTAGCCCATTGATTATCAATTTATGACAGATAAGGTTTTTCATTATAGCTCATCTTAAGTTTTATATTAGACATCCATTCAACAAATTGCCGTACTTATTTAAAAAAAAATTGTTAAAGACTTGGAGGGGGAACAAAAATAAATATATACTGTATAATATGCATTTATTTGTGGTCAATTTGTTGTCAGATGGCCTGTACTGGTGTACATTTACTGCAGCAGTTACTTTTGGAATATTCTGCATTAAGTGAAAAGGTTAATAGAATGGGTGTACTCCGTAGATTGTGAGATTTGTTAAAAACCCAGATAATGTTTTAAAATTATTTCAGTCAATTGTTTGCCTTTATGGTAGCAAATGCCCATATGAAATAAAACATACATACATTTATTTTTGTTTGGTAGGGTGGGGAGATTTTACATTGTAATACTTTTCTAGGTATGGCATTGTTTCTGTTCCATTGTCGAACAGTAACAAACTTCTTTGCAGCAGTGGAAATGGGGCCCAGGCTGTGCTGAAAAAGCTGTGTGATGCAGCAAGCTGAGCTTGTAGGGAAAGATATCCCAACCAGTGTCACATCATGCAATAAAACAATGAAAGTTTCTTAAAAACTTCACATTTTTATTTCTGAGATCAGGATAAATGGCATAGCGTAGCCTAACGTGTTTTACACTCAGGTGCTTCTTCAGAGGTAAGAATGCCCATAAGGCTGTGAAATGCATTGGGCTATGGTATGCTGTTTATCCAGATCTCGGGATAAAAATGTCAAGTCTTTAACAAACTTTCATTGTTTTTTTGCATGGTGATGCTGATCGGTGTGATGCTGGTCGGTATATCTTTTGCTATTCTTGAAGAAGATGAGCTACGGGAAACACAAGTGTCCTCCGCACTCGAGACAAGAATAGTATCACAGGGGTACTAGTATACTCCCAAAAATAGAACACACTGGCAATAAATAAGGAAAATATTTAACTAACAACGCATGAGAGATAATAAAAAATTATTCTAGTGGAAAGTACAACACATCCAGCAAATTATAGTCAAAACAATCACATACTGGTATGACAACCAAGCTGTAAATAAGTGAAAAAACTTACAGTATTTATCCACCACTTGAACCGATAGCCAGAGCAGAGGCAGATGCGCATAAGGAATAATGTAGTAATAGTATCCAATAGCTGGAATGTAAAAAATGAGGGCTAAGTGGTAGAACCGACAGGTAGGGAGAAGACAGACGAAAAATAGGGGCAAAACAATAATATAAAAAGGGGGGGGGGCAACACTTTGGGATGACAGACACAATCAAGGCCCATTCCCACTTGAACATAACAGACTGTGGTACTTCCCTAAGGCCTTGCCCCCGCTGCCTACTACAGCGGACGCTGCGCGCACGAGAGCCCTCCCCGCAATGGCGCCGGGCCCGCTGCGAGGGGGGGGGGGCCGCAGCGCTCGCGCGAGAGCTACTCCTGCTCTCAATAGAATTGAGAGCAGGACTCGCGTCGAGCGATTAGGCACGCCCCCCGGCGGTTCAGCCAATGAGGGCGGACCTGCCGGGTGACGTCATGGCCGTGCCCCCGTCACTCCTCCGCCACGCCCCCCCCCCCCCCCCCGGTCTCCTCCTGCAGTGAGCTGCAGACTGGGGAATCGGCTGAACGCGCCGCCAAAAGCGCGGGCGCGCGTTACAGCGGAGAGACCGGGGCCTTAGCCTTAGATTCCCTACAAATAGGGTTTTGAATAGAAAGGTCCTGTAGTATCTCCCTCAGTAAGTCTCAGCCTTTTGGTTGCGCTTGATAAGATACAGGATTTACCCCTAATCACATTCCTGTTTTAGAATTTTGTGGCTATAGTTACAATTTTATTCATGCTGTGAAAGAAGATTGGGGACATTACCGGTCACCGATTCTGTGTGAGCGCAGAGGGTTAACAAGATTGTTTCTTGATTTGTTTTATTTTTTTATTTATATAAGCTTATATTAAAATGGGTAAGAAGCAAAAAGTGACAGTGTGATCATTACCCAGAATCCTTGGCTGCCGTAGAAGCATTGTTTGCTAATAGATGAAGGGCAAGGCAGGTTTGCAGATCTGTCTGAGATGTGAATTTGCTCACAAGTGGTATTTGTATTTACTGTACGGTGGGGTTTTTTTTTCACAATTTTTATTTGCTATAGCTTTGTTTGTGGTGTATAGAATATACAAAATCTATATTTTGGTGGTGTCCCACTTTCCATATCATTTAATATACTGTATAGCATTGTTCACTTGTGCACTGCACCTGCATTACGTATTCCTTCTCTCTTCAGTTTGTTATAACTGCATGAAAAGGAGTAGTTTCCTTCTATAGAAGATAACTAATAGATGTTGCAAATTGTTATATATATATATATATATATATATATATAACAATTTGCAACATCTATTAGTTATCTTCTATAGAAGGAAACTACTCCTTTTCATGCAGCACCAGCTGGGGCCACATGCCAAGTGAAATCTTTTTCAGAGGTTTAGAATTGAAAACATCGATTCTGCATCGCTAGCGGCACACATACTAATGCTTTTCCGAATTGCAATTTTATATCTAGGCTACGTATTGCCCAACAAAGATTTACCCTGGTAAAGGAATTGCATTTATTGCACACAGGTGTTTGTTTTTCATCTCCATAAGTCTTGCATGCATTATTCCTGATTAACCCATCGCAGTTTAAATCCCCCATATGGAGACATTTATTTTTTTAGTGCAGTGCTACATAGGAAAATTGTGCTTGTTAACCCTTCCTTCCCTTTCCATCTCTTGTACCAAAACAACTACCAAAACAACTTAAATGGAATTGGGGTTTTCGTTGTGTTGTGTTTTTTTTTTTTTTTTTTTTTTTTTTTTTTAGATTCAATGGAGATATTGAGAAAAAATTGATTTTATGTTTAATTGTTTTTATGGATATCATCCCTGTTTGCTTTTACTTTTCTGGTTGCTGCTGATTTTAATACAAGGAGATGTCAGATCTAAATGATTTCTATGGGTCGTAGGTTTCCAGCAGCTTGGACTAGTTTTGATTTGCTGCCATTGCCTGATGATTAAATTGCATCGTGTGTTTACATATATTCTAGGTGACATTAAGACACTCGTTCTGGATTGCTATTTCAAGATTGTCAGACTAGCCTTGGAGAATTGCACCATAACAAACAAGACCATAAATATAGATAGATGTTCAGCAAACATATCTTATATCACAATAGGTCACGTTATTGGTCTTTGTTAAATATTTGATATCTATGTGTATCCACATTGTTTGCTTTTTCACATTCATTTATGCTATTGTAGAAAGTGGTTCTGTAATGCACTCTTCTTTATCTAAATCATTAGAGGTCACATCAGCTTTGCATCTTACCCTGGGACAAGCACTCTACGGTATAAGAAGATAACTATTTAAACATGTACATAGTCCATTATTCTTACCTTGAATTAGGTTTTTTTTTTTTAAGGTGCATTCCCTGTTGGGTCAGGACCAAAATGAAACAGACCTGTTAAAGTTAAATCATTGGTTATAATGTAAAGCCTTAAAAAAAAAAAATCAAGTATTTTAAACTTGATTTATGAACATAGTGGATAAAGTTTGGTAGGGGATTGATTATCTGTGGCTATCTTGTTTTGTGTGATGCAGGAGTGTTCATCAGATTGTACAGTAAGTGCCTTTTTGCTCCCTCATTGGCCCTCCTGCAGGTTGTCAAACAAATCTAATCCGGCTTAAAAAATGCATACAGTACATCATTAATAATGGATAGTTGATAACTGAATATTTCTGAGCTAATTAAAACACTTTATTCTTAGAATTTAGGATTTATATTTATTTCTAAAGGCTCTACATATTGTGTAGCACAATACAACAGTAGTGTAAACCTATATAACCAAAATTTAATTTTAATGGTTAAACTGGGCTCTACAAATTTCACTGACCTCCACCAGCCCACTAGGAATGTTGCTTGTGCACTGCAATGCTGGAAAAACGCGGGTGCTGAAGAACCATGTTGGTGGCAGAGCTGTTGATAACCTCAATCTTTCAGCACCACTTTTCTAATCCATGCCCTGCTGTTCTGTGGCTGCATGCAGGGTAGCACAGTGCAAATGCCACGATCAAAAAGCTTTCTCACAAACCATAATTTCATGGTCACCATTTGCAACCGGAAACGTTTTACCTCGAGTAAGGTTTGACAGGCCTGAAGTTTCAATAACTACTACTACGGTACTGATTTTGTTATGGCAGGAGACACCAAATCACTTTGCTAAAAATCCAGTCAGTGTAACTTCATGTTTGGAGGATGCACTCGCTCTTCTCCCTGCATTATATTCTACAGCTAGATATTAAGAGGTGTTTTATAAACTGGATGCTAGAACTGTGATAAACAGTGGCATTAAATAGACTGTGCCATAATTCATTTGTACTTTGTCGGAGAACAGAATCTGTGTAAAATGGGCAGTTTTACAGATTGAAAGTCTCTCTTGCACGCTTATGTAAAATACATCATTTAATCAATTCACTTGGAGGAAGGGGAGAAGGAAACTCCACCATGTATTGGTACTGAGCTAGGGTGTTTGTAAAGAGGGACAGGGAATGGAGTATATCCAAAAAAAGTCTGAATTTCAGAGATGAATTGAGGACAACAATGGAAAAAGCCCTCAACTTGTGTGCTTATAGCCAAATTTATGAATGCAATTGAATTTAAAATATGTCCTGATGCAATCACGTTCAAACCTAAGTGCCCAAGTATAAAAATCATATTAGAAAATATTTGCTATTGTTTTGGGGTTAGATCTACCAGATTAAACAATGCAGCAGCACTGTGAGAGTTGCCGTTATGTATTGCAGCGTTTGAAAACTGGTGATAAAAAAAATCATTGGCGTCCAATAACCAGGACTCAGCATGAAAAGGGCTTGTACGTAATGTAGATACCTTTTAGCAGACCAACATTAGAATTATTCTTAAATGAATTTCTATTGTACAGAGTTTTCAAAATGTGATGTTTTTTTGTGTGTGCTGTGGGGTACAGTACAATTTGTAAAGATGAAACCTATGAGGTTTTGCAAGCTCTGTGCTCTATAATGGAATCTACGAAAAACTCCAACCTATTATGAATTTACATTTTTCCAGGACCAATACGGCTACTAGAACATTGAACTACGTAATTTAGACACGCTGATATGTCATTTCAAAATCATATGCAATGGCACTGTAGTAAAGACTGTTCCATTTGTTAGTGTTTGTGTGTAAATGAAAATAACAATTGGGAATATGTTGAATATATGATTTAAGAGAATTGCATCACTAAAGGCGAGTAAAACAGTCTCTAATCATTACTTGAATGTGAATGTTAACCTATTTTTATAGATCATATATGAACATGATCTGGTAATGCAGGATACAATTAACCATTCAAGAACTCTCTATAACAGGCCTGCACAACTCGTAAAGTGTGAAGGGCCGAACTGCTCCAAGGAAAAAAAAATTTGGGCCGCACGGGTAAAATCATCCTCATCCTCATATCTCCCCCAGAACCCCTCACTATCAACCTTTATGATACTCCCCGTCTATCTCTCATACCCCCATCTCTCCCCCCTCACTCACACAATACTCCCCCTCCACATCAAACACACAATCTCCCCCACATCAAACACATCCCTCCCTGCACCTCCCATCACTCTCCCCCCCTGCACCTCCCATGACTCTTCCCCCCTGCACCTCCCATCACTCTCCCCCCCTGCACCTCACAAGGAAAACAGAGTCGGGCCGCACGGGTAAAACAGCATTTATTATTCTAAATAACACATTTATTTACGATGTTTACTTTAAACAAAATTACATTTAAAATACTTTAATTCAAATTAACTAATTTCCTAATCATCCATGTCAGCAGCCCCCCCCCCCCAAGTCAGCATCTCCCCCCCCAAGTCAGCATCCCATGTCGGCAGCCTCCCCCCAAGTCAGCATCCCCCTCCCAAGTCAGCATCCTATGTCATCACCCCCCCCCCAAGTCATCATCCCCCCCCCCAAGTCAGCAGCCCATCCCCCATGTCATTTCAGCAGCCCCCCGCCCATTTCAGCAGCCCCCCCAGCCCATTTCAGCAGCCCCCCCAGCCCATTCCGTGTCAGCAGCCCCCCCAAGTAAGCATCCCATGTCAGCAGCCTCCCCCCCAAGTCAGCGCCCCAAGTCAGCATCCCCCCCCATGTCATTTCAGCAGCCCCCCCAGTCCATTTAATTTCAGCAGCCCCCCAGCCCATTCCATCTCGGCAGCCCCCCTCATGAATGAAACCCCCCCCCCCCCCAATGCCTACCTGATGATATTGGCGGTGGAGGCAAGAGGTGGCGTCGGCGGCAACAGAAGCGTGGGGGAAGCGCGCTCTAGCAACAGACCCGGAAGTTCCGGGGCGCGCTACACTGCTGGAGCGCGTCCCCCTGCTGGAGCAGGCTGAGGGGGAAGGGGGGTTAGGGGGATTAGGAGAGAGCGCGCATTCAAACAGATTGCTGAAGCGCTCTCCTACGCTGGAGCGCGCTCTTCCTTTCCCTACCAGGGAAGGGGGGTGAAGGTGGGGGGGTTGAAGGAGGTCCGTCGCAGGCCGCACAGGGTGCCCCGGCGGGCCGCATGTTGTGCAGAGCTGCTCTATAACATAATTCATATAATGGCAGCCAATGAACGTTGTGATTGAAATCATCGATCAACAAATAAGAAACATAACTGCGGGGGGATTGGGACATGAGCGTAAATTTACTTTAATTAAAAATTTTTTTCCTGTCTTTAATAAAGGCTTATGGTCTAATTTTTTCAAACAAAATACATATTAATTGACAATTTTAAAAGCAAAACGTTGATTTGAAATCTGTCTTAATTTCAATATCTGGACAGTTAGGGCACAAATTACCATACATTGTATAGACTGTTGTGGCATTTGTTATATTTCTTTATGCATAAGTAAATAAAATGCATCTGTTGGGATAAAAAAAAAAAATGTAAGCAGTGATATAAATTGTTCTACTAATTGTTCATTTACATAATATGTACAGACCTTGAGCATGTTGGCACACAGCAAGCAGTCAAAGTAAGTAATCATTAAAACACAATTCATTCCCCCCACCCCCCTGTAATATTAACTAAAATCTGTTCAGAAAATATATCTTGTGTTGATTGCTAGAGTCAGAATTCAAGCTCACCAAAAAAGGTTAAGTCATAGTCATTTAATGACTTGGTTATAGCAGCATTGAACATTTTGGTGCATGCAAGCAGCATCATCAGGGATCACTAATCTGTCATGCCTTTCTGACTTAAAGGGACTGTCCAACATTTATGCTTTGGGAACACTTTATTCAAGCTTCTCATCTACTTATGTCTATCTATTGACTAATGATAGCGTGATCATTTTTTGCAAATTGAAGAACAGATCTTGCAGTGACAGTCTTATTAAAATACATTACATAAATATTGTGAACACCATCCAAAGTTTGTCTACTATAGATAAAATAAATAAGTCTAAAATGATTGAAAAATACGTATTTGTTTTGATTTTCTTCCCCGCTACACTTTATCATATATACGACTGCTTTGTTTTCACTTTGTCATGGGCAGGACTGTTCCTTTCAAATAATTTGTTCAGGTCATTAACGCAAGAATTGTTTTCTTTTTCACATATGATAAAGAAATGTAAATGTATCAGTGTAATCTGCTCCGTTAGAAATAAATATTCTCCCTCAAAGTAAATATTTTGTTTGTGTAGAACGCTGGCATCATAATAACTTGAAAAAGTAGAGAAGAACAATATAGGCCCTACAGTTCCACTCCCTCCCCCCCCCATTTTGAACACCTTTTATCAAAGTTTTTTTTGTGTTAGGTCTGTAGGTAGTTTCCTTTTTTGGTTTGTAATTTCATTTATGATGCTGAAATTCATTGAGGCTAATTCGACTGGCTCCCTATTCAATTTTCCTTCTTCAACTGATGCTTTAATGGCAGCAACAAAGGAAGTAACGGGCTTCTGCTGTTCCACATGAGGTAGAAACCAGAACGATTACTAGCGTTATTCCCAATTTTCTTCAGACACCACGTGCAGAAAAACATGCGTATCTGTCATTTTATTATAGTTAATTTTGTATAGCTTCCATAGTTACATACTGTATAAATCTTTACCATTTGGACATTTTGCCATTGGTGTCTAGCTTGCCTTTAAACATACATTTTGTTTAATTACATTTGACATTTTGTCCGGTATTAAAGCCTTTAGATGAAATTTAGTGTGGAGTGGGTAGTCTTTATGTTTGCTTTCATGCATCTGTGTTAAATTTGCATTTGTCCTTCCAAAGCAGTTTGTTTTAGTCTAATGCAAATTGTTCCTCTTTGTTGAAGAATTTATTCTCGTTCTCTTTGAAGCTAATTCACCTCTCAGGAGCCAGCAGAAGCTGTGCGATCTCTACCTGTCCTCTCACCATCAAACACATTGTATCACAATCACTTTCTGCTGGGATTGTTTGATGTCCGGAAAGGGAAGAGAATGTCCTTTCCTCGTATTGCTGACTCCAGAGTTACTGAAGTACAGTAAACTCGTCTTGTAAAATAAATAAGCAAAAGTAGCTGGCGGGCTACTAAGGGCCTATTATGCCAATATCAACTGTGGCATTGTTTGCACTTTTGTATAGCTACAATCCAAAGGGCAATCGCATGTTCTTTGTTACTTTGTATCTCTGCTGTTTGGACAGGCCCAAAGTCCTTCCGAAGCATGCAGCCTGCTCTTGTTTGCAATTCACTGTCGGCATTTAAAACATGTACTTTGTAAATTCTGTTTCGTCAAGAATTGTATATTGTCATCAATGTTTAGCACTCTTATTAAAAACATATATCGTTACATTAATACTGTACACGTTTTTATGGTATCTACGGAAAATATTTTTTCTTTGTAGAGTTTTAAAGTTTAACGAATTAGGCAACATTTACTATTTATTTTTCCTTCCCAAAAAAATTTGGCACAATTTTAAAAAAATGTGTAAAGTACATAGTTACACACAGGACCCAATTCAGGTCACATGACATTTTTGTATACTTTTTTTTATCTTTGCTTAATATTGTGAATTTTGCAGATAAAAAGAGAATAGTTGCTTATTACATTTGAGGACATTCACGTATCTCTAGTTCTTAACTCTGTCTTTAGGACTCTTCATCCGGATTGTTTTGAGGCAAGAAGCCAATATTCAATTCGCATGCAAACTGAGTGCATTTTGTTACGTTTCAGAATGTACTGGTTATTCCTAAATTCAGGTTATTCTTCCTAATTTTAGCTATTTAGTTCCCTGAAAAGAGTAGTGCATTTTTCAGGTGAGTACCACAAGTGCTAGTTTTTATCTAACACAGTGACACTGATCCTCCGCCTAAGGCACATTTGGATGCTCTTCTAAATGAGAGCTCTAGCTGCATTGGAAGCTTCTTTTTATCTCTAAATTTAAATCTTCCAAAGGCCCCATTCGGATTCTAATTTTCAGGTTGCTAAATGCTTATGAATCGATCACGTAGGTTTTTTTTTTTTTAGTTATAAATGTTTTGAACATTTTTATAAATTCTAAAGGTGAATGGGGAGGATCCCTCCCCCAAATTATAGTAATGAGGGGTACATGGTGAACATTCCCAGGGGAGCCAAATCACACAGAGTTGACCAAAAGATCCATTTAACAGACTTGTATGACGTACTATAAGATTAACTGCTTTTCATTTTTTGTAAAATGATAGTCATTGGTGGAGGTTCTTCCTTTTTCCAGAAGTTAGTTATAGCGCATCTGGTGGCCGATTTTTAATACGTGTGAAGTAAATGTTTGGGATTTTTGAAGTGAAACTTCTTTGCGGACACCAAATCCGTTTTCCAGCAGACGGAAGTAGGTTATGGAAGTGACGTAAGTGCTGGCAGATGAGGCCAACACTTACCTCCATGCCCACAATTGTCCGCGGCAATCAGCAGAAAGGCTGAGGCATCCATCTATGCAAATGCGCATAGATCAGCGGCAGCAGTCCCCCTCCACGCATGCGCAGAGGCCTCTGGAGCTCGGCCGCGCGTCGCCCGTGGGCAGCAGCACCAGAGGAGAAGAGGACACGGATCCGAGATGACCCACCCAGTGTCACACACACGCTCTCGCTAATAGGGGTGTGTGCCAAGCAAGTGCGTTCTAAGTCAAATTTCTTTGCGTTTTGTGAATGAAATTTGTATTTTAATAAAAAACATCACTTTAATCAAAATAATAGTTGTTTTTTTTTTTTTTTTAGCATGTATAGCGCTGCTAGTTTTACTACTAGTAGCGCATTACAGAGACATTTTGTAGGCACAGGTCCCAGCCCCGTGGAGCTTACAATCTATTTTTTGGTGCCTGAGGCACAGGGAGATAAAGTGACTTGCCCAAGGTCACAAAGGAGCCGACACCAGGAATTGAACCAGGTTCCCCTGCTTCAAACTCAGTGCCAGTAGTGTCTTTACTCAGTGAGCCACTCCTCCCATCTCCTCACAAATACCATTTCTGTGACAAAACAGTGACAAGTCAAAGAAGTTTCACTTAAATTACGTGTGCTCGGCACACACAATTTCTTTTTAAAAATAATGCTGTAAATTGTTCTCTTGAAATTGTTTGGGTTAGTTCTGCAATTAAATCAAAGATCTGGGACCACTTTTGGGACAAGACAACCAGATATTAGACCTTGTACCAACTTCACCACATCCTCTCCAATATCTGTTGGAATATTGTGGCTATATTTAAGTACAGTAATAATCCCTGGAGAACAGGGCAGTATTGGCCAGTAATGCCCTGTTCTGAGGGGATTATTACTATTATAGGCTAAATGTAGGCTTTTTTCATAAAATAATAGACACTTTTGTATAGTTATATAGATTTTTTTTAAATAAATTAAAATTAAAATAAAATGGTTAATACATTAAAGCACCACCACTGCAGCTATCTATATCCACACACTGCTGCCCCCTCTGTGTGTGTGTGTATACACACACACACACACACACACACACACTCTGCAGCTCTACACACACACACACACACACACACACACACACACACACACACACACACACACACACACACACACACACACACACACACATACTGCAGCTCTACACACACACACACACTCTGCAGCTACACACACACACACACACACACACACACACACACACACACACACACACACACACACACACACACTGCAGCTCTACACACACACACTGCAGCTCTACACACACACACTGCAGCTCTACACACATACACACACTGCAGCTCTCTCTATATATATATATACACACACACTGCAGGTCTATATATATATATATACACACACACACACACACACTGCAGCTATATATATATATATATATATATATATATATATATATATATATATATATATATATATATATATATATACACAAACACACACTGCAGCTCTATACACACATACACACACACACACACACACACACACAGTGCAGCTCTATATACATATATATACACACACACTGCAGCTCTATACACACACACACACACACACACACACACACACACACTGCAACTCTATATACACACACTGCAGCTCTAAAAAAAATAAAAATAGTTTTTAGCTGTGGACACCTTCTAGTGTTGGAGCCCCTCATTTTATGTGGACCATTTCTAGAATGGGGATAGATATTGGAGAAACATGTATCTACAGTATACGGTCTGGTCTTGTATAGTGTTCTCATTTTTATTGGTGACTTTCTCAGTGGTGGATAGATGAAACAACTTTTTTATAAAATTGTATTTATAGTAGATATGTTATAGATCAATTAATCTTTTTGCTTTCAAATACAAATTGATCTATTGTTTAATTTGTTTCTAAGATGGTTTTCTAGAAGTTTATCTGCTTTATTACATTTTTTGGTATATAATTCTTGTCTCCTATTGATACATGAAACAAACTACTCATTCAGCCTAACGATGAGCATGTGTTTTTCTTGAATGATAATTTGAGTGCTGATCATAAGAGATATTTCCACATGTTAATTTACCATGGCTAAGAGTGCAAAGATGGTTTGGTACCATACAAAATAAATGTGCAAATCTAACAAAAGCTGCTGCTAGAAAAGATTTGCAGATCTGTTAAACTGCAGTGTAGAGCAACCTCTGCTGTATCGTTCTTGTGGATAATCAAATCACAGATTTCTGCTTAAAAGTATATTTTGAAGTTCCATGCATGTGGCTGAGATGGACACTTAAGATGGGTGCTCTGTTTATAGTGGGACGACAGTTTGACTCAAGTAGAGTTATTCCTTGCATATAACCTCCTTCTAAAGGTAATAAAATATAACAAGAACACAAGAACACATCAAAGATGAGGTTTTTTTTAAAATAAAAGTATGTACAAATAATTTTTAGTATTTCTTTAAAAATGTCAAATTGAATATGTAATTTGATTGATAGTATTTTATAAATGCATATCTATATTATATCAATACAGTATATTCACTTCAATACAGTTTGTTTACAATATTTAAACTTGTTTAAATTGATTTAATTGGAGGTCGAGTTGAATACAGCTATATCAATTGTAAGAGACTAAAAACAGATATTTTACAATGATGTATAGAGATATCAAAATATACAATAAAGAATATAACGCACACACACAAGTTTGTGAACCCTTTAGGATTTTAACATATATTTAAAATATTATAGGATCTTAATCCAAGTCCAAATAATAGATAAAGATAATCTGATCAAGCAAATGAAGCAAAAACATGATACTTTTTCAACCTTTTATTTATCCACACATTATTCAACATTCAATATCAATGTGTGAAAAAGTATGTGAACCTTTAGATTCAGTACCTAGTGGTACCTCCTTGAGCAGCAATTACTTCAACTAAACGTTTCCTGTAACTGATGGACAATCTCTCACATCGGTTTTGAGGAATTTTGGCCCATTCCTGCTTACAGAACTGAGGGCTTCCTTGCATAGACAGCTCGCTTCATGTCCTGCCACAACATTTCAATGGGGTTTAGGTCCAGACTTTGACTAAGCCATTCTAAAACGTGGAATTTCTTCTTCTCTGGTTTTTGCCAAACATAATGTCTCTCATTGAGGCCGCAAAGTTCTACCTTTGACTTGTGTGTACAGAGAACATTGTTCCAGAAGTCTTGTGGATCATCTATGTGCTCTTTGGCAAACTTCAGATGGGCAGCAATGTTCTATTTAGAGAGCAGGGGTTTCCTCCTGGGTATCCTTCCATGATCACCATTCTTGTTCAGTCTTTTTCTGATAATTGAGTCCTGAACACACACATTAGCCAAGGCGAGAATGGCCTGCAGATCCTTGGATATTACTCTGGGGCTATTTGTGACTTCCTGATTTGATTTGCTGTTTTTTTTCTTGGAGAGATTTTGGTAGGATAACCGCTCCTGGGTAGATTGATTGATTGTGGTCTTGAACTTTCTCCATTTGTAGACTCTGTCTGACAGTGGATTGGTGGTGCCCCAAATCCATAGAAATGTTGTTCTAGACCAATGAGCATCAATAACTGCTTTTCTGAGGTCCTCAGAGATTTCTTTTGATCGTGGCATGATGTGTTTCCACACACCTGTATGGTGAAGACCAAACTTACAAAGTTTCTGATGTTTATATAGGGCGGGGCTTCTCAAATCCACACCTGGAGAGCTACCCAATTATTTAAACACCTCATTCTTAAATTTAGCTGATAAAACCAGGGTTTCACTTACTTTTGCACATGCCCCGACTCTTAATTACTCATTGTTTGTCTAATTCATACATCATTTTGTTTCCACACTAAAGGCTATTTTATGCTAACTCCATTTACCCTAGTATTGTGTATAGAGTGCAATCGAGTTGGGATCTTGCTCTTTTCTGTATATTTATCTAATTCTCCCTTCATGCACCATACCATCACATATAATTATAACTATAACTAGATAATTATAATTCTTGTGTACTGATCTTTAATTATATTATAAATATTTCATTTATATCTCTCTTGCCGATTCCACAATGGCGGTAGAAGTCTACCTTTCAGCCGTGTGTAAATTTAGATTTCTTACTTTATATTACTCTATTCTTAAAATTAAAGAGTAATATGTCCTAGGATCTTTCTAGGTTTTTGATTTTGTCTTGATTTTTATTTTTTCTCCAATTTTGATCAAATCTACAATATGTTCTTTGATTCAATAATTGAATATTTATACTTAAATTTTTCTTGACTAACATGTTTTAAGTTACTTCTCATAATGTTAAAGGACTGAATTCTCATATGAAAGGACTGTGGAGATGGGGTTTGCCTACAAGAAACTCCTTTTCAGAAAGATAAATCTCCTACTGTGAGGAAATTGCCCTGACACATATTTTCCTAGTTCTCCCTCTCTCCCAGTTCCTTTCTCTGTCCACCTGGTGTGGTCTGGGGTTCCTCTGTCTGTCTGTCTCTTTATTGCTCCTGTTCTCGGTCCTTATAGTTCCTGTTTCCTGTTCCTCCCTTACCTTTGTTTTATGTGTCGGACTCCTATGCCCATGATTCTGCCTCTGATCTGTTCCTGTACCAGTCCTGTTCTATATTGGAGTGTTCATATTAAAGGCCCTTGCTATTTAACTAGTTTGCTCCAGTTTGTTTCCTGCTAGCAAGTCCCAGACCTGACCCTGCTCCCCTGTCCTGCTCCTGCCTTCCTGTTGCTGAACTCCGTGTGTTACCCCAACGTTCTGGGTGGGACTTGTGTGTTTGAATGCAAGAAGGTCTGCGCATAAATGTTGGCATGTTTGAATAAAAAAATCAGAATTCAAGAGGTGTGTTTTGGGATTACAACATGTGAATTCTCTTCTACTCCGGGTACCTAGACATATGGTAATGTAATGTATAGGGATTTCTGTTTTAATCTTTTTAAGATTGTGGCTCAGTGAGTAAAGACACTGACACTGAGATTGTTGCAGGGGAAACTGGTTCAATTCCCAGTGTCGGCTCCTTGTGACCTTGGGCAAGTCACTTTATCTCCCTGTGCCTCAGGCACCAAAAACATGGATTGTAAGCTCCACGGGGCAGGGACCTGTGCCTGCAAAATGTCTCTGTAAAGCGCTACGTAAAACTAGCAGCACTATACAAGAACATGCTATTATTATTATTTGAAGAAACTATTCTGCATTTTAGTGTAATTTTATGTTCTGTAATAAACACATTCTGTAATTTAAGCATTTTCTTTTTGTATATGAAAGCCAAACCGTAAGTTATGCTTTGGGCTGTGATTGAACTTGTTACACGCTTTGTAGAGATTAAAGTACATTTTGGGACATACTTTGCTCAACAGATTTTTGTGTGCTAAGTTCATAGTTTTTCGTTAATAGGGACCTGAGATCCTGGCAGATAATGACATATATTTTTGCATAATTCTTGGGTGGTGGAAGCTGATATTATTGCAATTTGGTAAGGGGTAAATATTAACTAATTGAAAGTACCTTGCGCAGGAGAAAGGTTTGTTGGCTAGACTAGCCGAGTATATTAACCCCGGTTGCATATCTAAGTCACATGTACACAAGTTTGCTGTCCGTGACACTTTTTATATTGAGACGGAGTGAGGGGAGATGTTACTCATTTGAGGGATTTTTCCTGAAGGTGAAAAGTGGGTAAGCTAGCTGTGTATTAACCCTTGTCACATATGCAAGTCACGTGCTCACATGTTTGTCGTACGTGACACTATTAATAAAAAATAATGATAGTAACTAGTGGAATAACATTACTTTCATGACGTACCAACAATAATTGTCAAACTAAGTTGTTGCTTATTGACTGAAATATGAATCACTTGGAGGAGTGAAGTAGCTACTTCAATGGGATCATCTGTAAGTTTACAGGATGGCCACCTTATGTAATGAGGTGGGATGCACCACGTACCAGATTCCAGGAAAAGTTTGACATTCTGATTTCCAGGAGTTACATGATAATAAATGTAGCACAATTAGAAATTCAATGTGACAGTGATAGACATGACGATTTCAGAATTGGCAAGGGGTAATCTGAATGTCAAGTGATTATTTTTCTTTTATGTGTATACATTTCTGTTTACAGTTTCTGATTTCTCCCATCCCAGTTATAATGTATTTGGATGTAGGCATACCCTCTTTTCTTTTAAGGCTCAAATGGAAACTGTATTTAGAGACAGCCCCACCAAGGACTAAATTGAGCTATTGCTAGAGTTATATTTAGTGGGTAAATGTAGGAAGTTAGAGTCTTAACCATGTCATATTTCTTCTATCGGTGCATTTCCAATTAGGGTAAAAGTAAACCGTGATGGGTGAAACGCAAGTAAACTAATGATAATGGTAGGTTTGGAACCCCGTGTATCAGATCTTCTATTTGAGACAAGCAACTATACTATGTGTAACGGGTTTTCTGAACCGGCCTGACCCACCCAATCTCATATTGGCCCCTGTGGTCTAACCAGTCCCCATTACAGTGTGATGTCTGTTGGTGCACCTGTTGGCAACAGGACTCCTGAGTCTCCCGCATGATGTTGTGTTGGGGATTGCCAACCCAGACAGGCAGCTGAGGTAGTGTGCTTGAGTCCTACCTAGATCCAGTGCAGCACCTCCACCTCATCAGGATCCCAGCGTCCGCTTGTGGATGGTCCTGGTGAGGAACTCCTCTGTGGTGCAGCCCCCTGCGTAATCACTCCACACTTACACACGAGGGTTTCTTTTATCAGAGTCATCTTTATTAGTACGATGGGCCAGCTGCCCTCCACAATGGATGTAATTAGCCCTCCATTGTTCACCGTACTTCCCTTTGAAAGGTATTGTCCTCCTAATGTAGGGATTCCCTATCCCCGCAGGGATACTTCATCTGTGCCAGGTCCCTGGTCACAGTCTGATTAGTCCTTTAGTGTACTGACTCTGAACTTCCTCTTCACTAACTGAACAGCTTCTGAACTCTCCACTTTCCTAAGAACTAAGTTTTGATCAGTGCTGTGCCTTATGTATCCTCTGGGGGCTGACACAACTCTGACATCACCAACCAGGGAGTCAGAGCCTGTGACCACTCCCATCCATACATAGGGCACCTCACCAGGGTGTGAGGGCAAACCTCCATAATTACTGCTGGCATGCCCATAACTTACCAGGCCTTACTGTCAGCAGGAGAGATGACTGCAGCCATTTTACAGCATGGTTACATTTCCCCCTGGTGAATCCCACCGTCCCGGGCTGGGACCTAAATTTGCAGTACCTTTCGTCAGGAAGCACTGTAAAATGGAACATACATTATTATTAGAACATCATCTGTTTATAACATAACAATTCACATCGCGCCAAGCACGCCCTGACCAGCAGCCACGAGCCCGCGTAATGCTACTCAGTACCTCCTAATAGTAGTGTCGTGGATCAGGTTTCTTTACCTCCCGACCCCCCATGTCCAGAACAGTTACATGGTAGCTACGCGGCAACCCCCTCTCAGGCCTATATCCTACTTTGTGTTTGTACACACTTCGCCCGATACTCCATACCCTTATCAGGTGCTCGATCCTTTCCTCAGCCTTACTACCAGTAATGGCACCACCCTTGTTGACCATGTACTCCTCTATGGTCTCCCTTAACCACTGGTCCCTATTGTCCTCAATCTCCTGCATGAGGGGTTCAGGAACATACGGGTACTCCAATCCATGGGAGTACTTATATTTTGCAATTATTGCCCTTTCAGCCCTACTACTCCTAGTTAGGTTGGCGTTCCCTGCTCTCCCTGGTAATACCCAGGACAGGGGCTCATCTGGGTCTACGGGGTCGGACAATATGTCAGGGCCCATGGGTTCTATTTCATTTCTGCTTATCATGAACCACCGGAATTGCATCTCCTTTTTCCTTTCTGCGGCCGTGAACTCCCCTTTAGCCCACCAATAATCTACGATGTCGTCTCTCTCTAACAAGAACCGCGTGCGGTCCATCCATCCTACGTACCCCTCAAATAAGGGCGCCCACCAACGGGTCTCCCTAGGCTTCTCGGCCCACTCTAGAGAGTCTCCCTCTTCTGTACCTCCCCAGGAGCATACCCCAGAGGTCCCTGCGGAACGGGGTCTGGACCACCTCTCATGCTTGGAGGCCTCCTCATGAGGTACATCCGCCTCTTCAGGCACCCAGCGGGACTTAGACACCTGTCCCAATTGTCCTCCTCCCCGGGACCCACCCTCGGAAGCAAAGCTGCCCAGTCTCTCCCCAGTCCGGTTCTCACCAACCCCAAAGGATCCTTCCGACACCCCCAAACTGGATGATGATCCCCGGGAACAGGTGACTGGGACAGGGGCATTATCTAGGGCGTGGGGTTGGGCGTAGGGATAGGCAGTTGGCAGCCACGGGGTTCCGACCCGTTCGCCTTGGTTAGATTGTCCCGTACCACTGGGCAATGGTATCGCCGACTGCGTCTCACCCTTCTCCGGTCTCCGCTTACTCCGGTTCTTCTTAGTTGATCGGGAACCACCACCCGATCGCTGAGGCGCGTGTCCTCTACTTCCGCTGGCTCCGCCGCCTCTGCCGGAAACGCCGTCATCACTGGAGTCTGATGCGCCGCCATCTTGGGATGGACCCCCATGCGGGATCTCTTCCTCCACGATTAGGTCCGGAAGTCCCTCTGCGCCCACGTGCGCCGTCCTGGCCTGTCACGGCCTCTCCTCCTCGAGCGGTGGTATCGAAGCCTGGCAAGGACAGGGACTATCCTTACCAGTCCGCAGGTTGGGCGTGGATCGCCCGTTGCCACTGGACCCGCCGGTCCCGAGAACAGCTGGGCTCCGCCTCTCCAGTCTCTGCTCCACCGGTGACACCCGGCTCCGTCCGCTGTCACTTCCGGTAAGAGGTCTTTTTATTCCGTTCCCTCCACAGGACACCGCCACCGGCCAGACTAAGGTACTAGTCAGTTCTTTGGGTCCCTCGTCCGAGGGATCCGCACTAAGGGTACTTGGGGTCGCCGAGCGTGGCGACCGCCTTCTTTTCTCTCTGTCGGTTGCCGGACCGACCACTTCACACTCTTCCGGGTCCGCACCCTTGGTCCATAATGCACCGGGGGACTCGGCGGACAGCCTAGCCGTATTCCCCCCTGGGTCATTGGTCTGAATAGGCACAAAGGTGGGCATTGGCCACAGATATTGTGTGCCACACTGGGGACAGCGCGCCGCTGTGCCCATGGCGCCGCTGTGCCCATGGCGCCGCCGGGCAGTCTGCATTGCAGGCAGAGGCCCACTACTGTCTCTGCGCCCCCTACACGGATCACTAGTACCCCGCCGGGTACTGCGTAGGGCTGAGTTGATACCATCCGGTTCACGTCTGGGGAGCAGGCCATTGTCTTGGTGGGAGCCACTCTTAACACTGGTCTGTCCTGGAAGCTGGTTCCGCGTGAGTGACCAGCAGGGGTTGAATGGTCAGCCACTCCTTGGTTCAGCTCCGCCCTCATCTGACACAATTGGAATCCGCCCCCAAGAGTAGCGATTATGGGCGGGTCCCACAAGGGAATAGGATGTCCTTTAATTGAGGCCGCACATCTTTCAGTCCTAGAGGGCGCGACCACCGCTTTCGCGCGCTTTTCCCCAACAGGGCGGGGTTCTTCTTTTGCCGCCAACTCCAGCCGTTGTCTTTCAGCTGCCTTACGTGCAAAGTATCCTTCTTTCTTGCACACAATTTCAGCTGCCGGAACTACTTCTGGTAATGGGGCCATCAGCGCACCAGCTCCTGGGCCCGCGGGATTCATACCCACGGGGATTAGTTGGAAACCACTCCCCCTGGTTGATATTAGGGGAGGGTCCCATAGACTAAGTGGTTGACTCAGCACAGGGGCTGAGTGAGTCACGGTCCATAAAGGCGCGGCCGCAGCTTTCGCGCCATACCCCCCATTAGGGCGGGGCTCTCCTGTTAGTGCCGCTTCTGGCCAATTCTTTGCAATCGTTGCATCTGCAGAATGGCCTGCAATCGGCCCATGCGATCCCCCAGGGAAGCGGGAGCCGCCATTTTGGGTAGCACTGTCAGTCCGATCAATGAATGAGGTAGCGTTCATCTGTTTGCAAGTCAACTGACATTCACTCTCACTGTGTTCTTCTCCTGTTACAACAATGTCCTCAACACAGTCCTCCAGGGTGGCGCCTCGGTGCCCTAGGCAGGACCAAAACGGTGCGGCCACAGCTTTCGCTCCACTCCAGAGCAGGCTTGTAAAAGACATGTCAGCAACAGCTTGCTCTTCAGTGGGGCGCACGCCACGTGTGCTCTCCCTATCAGCCTCCTGTCGCTATTTTGGACTATCCGCACCGCGCGGATCCTCCATTCTTGCGGTCGTCATTCCCTCGTAGTAGTTATCGTACATGGGGCTCCTCTCTGCGGGGCAGCCACCACACCGGCACAATAAAGATTTCCCTGATGCACCACCATGTGTACCTGATGTAGGCTGGACTCGTGTATGCACTACCTCAGGCTAGGCTCACTCTCTGTGTCTGCTGTATCTCCTTCCTCCCAGTCTGTGCTTCCTACGGTAAGTGGTCTGGAATGGGCTAGAGTACTCTGGGGCTTCCATGCAGTACTGGGGCGTCTACCTATCTTGGTCAGCCTAGCGCAGACCCTCTCCAGGATTCCTGACCACGTTAACAGGCTATCCCTTCTGGCATCCTACCAACTAGCACTACCTCAAGGTGACTAGGACAGCTATAGCCCGGCTCCAAACCCCCAACTCCTTTCAGGCCCCTAGGTCGTCCCTGCGAACTGACAAACGCCATCAGCCCCCTGACTGCCCCATGGTCCGTCCCAACGCAGCACAAAGTGGCAGCAGACACTTCTCCCTGTTTCCAAGTGACCTAGCAAAAGCCTGTCCTGTTGACAGGTCACTCTCAGCAGCGCCTCCAATTGTAACGGGTTTTCTGAACCGGCCTGACCCACCCAATCTCATATTGGCCCCTGTGGTCTAACCAGTCCCCATTACAGTGTGATGTCTGGTGGTGCACCTGTTGGCAACAGGACTCCTGAGTCTCCCGCATGATGTTGTGTTGGGGATTGCCAACCCAGACAGGCAGCTGAGGTAGTGTGCTTGAGTCCTACCTAGATCCAGTGCAGCGCCTCCACCTCATCAGGATCCCAGCGTCCGCTTGTGGATGGTCCTGGTGAGGAACTCCTCTGTGGTGCAGCCCCCTGCGTAATCACTCCACACTTACACACGAGGGTTTCTTTTATCAGAGTCATCTTTATTAGTACGGTGGGCCAGCTGCCCTCCACAATGGATGTAATTAGCCCTCCATTGTTCACCGTACTTCCCTTTTGAAAGGTATTGTCCTCCTAATGTAGGGATTCCCTATCCCCGCAGGGATACTTCACCTGTGCCAGGTCCCTGGTCACAGTCTGATTAGTCCTTTAGTGTACTGACTCTGAACTTCCTCTTCACTAACTGAACAGCTTCTGAACTCTCCACTTTCCTAAGAACTAAGTTTTGATCAGTGCTGTGCCTTATGTATCCTCTGGGGGCTGACACAACTCTGACATCACCAACCAGGGAGTCAGAGCCTGTGACCACTCCCATCCATACATAGGGCACCTCACCAGGGTGTGAGGGCAAACCTCCATAATTACTGCTGGCATGCCCATAACTTACCAGGCCTTACTGTCAGCAGGAGAGATGACTGCAGCCATTTTACAGCATGGTTACATATGTTTTATGAATAAGCAATGTATTGCACAAACGTAAATGCAACCAGTTTTGTATTGGAAACGTGCATTGGTTGTTTGCCCCAGGAAGCTCAAATTTCTGAGGAAAGCTTTGAGAACCACTGGTCTAATGTTAGAACTCTGTGATTGATCCCTCCAAATAGAAGATGCAGGGTGATAAAGGCTGAGCTTCTAATGCAGGAGTTGCTGCGGGCACGTCAAGCAGACTTCTATCGACTATATCAGTTAGCCAAGTGCCTGCGCGCCTACATGCCTGCAGGCGAAGAGGCGCGTTGACGCGACAGCGTTTTGAGGTGACAATAAATTTTGTCTGTGGGCAGCTGCCGCGTTATGTCAGCGTCACGTGAGCTTGTTCAGCCAATGAGGGGGAACCAGCTTTGTGACGCCTCCGCCACGTCTCCCCATCGTCTCCCCAATCTCCAGCTAAATTCACAGATCGCTGGGGCTGCAGGAGTGCTCGTTCACGCGCGGCCGCGTAGGTAGTATAAGCAATGCCGAAGTCTTCGTTTCTCCACCCTATTAAGGTAATCCGGTTTTATGAATGCCCGTCTCTATTCAATGACTACGAAAAAGAAAAGCGAAAGATGACACAAAATCCCACCTTAACCTTTGAAAACAGTCTCTGGATACATTTCAAAAACAATTTGATCACCTATTTGACAGACTACCATGTTTGCCCGTGGAGGAGACCAGAATAAACGTAAGGTACTAATAATACTTTTCATGGCTAACTAGTGGTTAAAAAGTGCAAGCGTTCAGGACTACTAAAGTTCCTGCTTAAGGTCTTGAACCCGCTGCCTACTACAGCGTCCGCTGTGGCGGACGCTGCACGGACGAGAGCCCTCCCCTCAATGGCGCCGGGCCCGCTGCAAGGGGGGGCTGCATCGCTGGGGCGAGAGTTGCTCCTGCTCTCAATAGAATTGAGAGCAGGACTCGCGACGAGCCATACGGCACGCCCCCCGGCGGTTCAGCCAATGAGGGCGAACCTGCCGGGTGACGTCATGGCCGCACCCCCGTCACTCCCCCGCCACGCCCCCCCCGGTCTCTCTTCCTGCAGTGAGCTGCAGACCAGGGAATCGGCTGCACGCGCCGCCAATCTTGCGGGCGCGCGTTGAAGCAGAGTTACCGGGGCCTTAGCCTAAGGCAGATTACAAAATAAACTGAAATGTAATTTACACAGGGCTCACATCCTTGTAAGATTAGATACAGAGGTGCAAATTAGTTTGGTGCAAATTAGTTGGACACAAAAAGTGACAGCAGTGCAAAAAATGAATTGTAAATGTTTCCGGAATTAGAATGGAGGTGTGAGGTTTCCGGGCTATAAAAGCAGGAAGTACATTTGCATTAATATAAAGATGCAATCAATGCATATAGCATAATGAGACAAGAACCACCTGCCCCTTTATTTATTGTATCAAAGATCTGCATGCGTTTTTATATTTGTTTTCCTTTCTCTGTTCTGAAATTTCCCTTAACTATCACTTTTACATCATTGATATTATGGTTGGCGCTACAGAATTGTTGCCCTGTTAATTCTTTTTATTGCTATTTGCCCTGACACACACACACACACACGCACACACACACGCACACACACACGTGAAAAAGAAAGTACACCCTCTTTGAATTCTATGGTTTTACATATCAGGACATAACAATCATCTGTTCCTTAGCAGGTCTAAAAATTAGGTAAATACAACCTCAGAAGAGCACCACATGACATATTACACCGTGTCATGATTTATGACTATAACCCAAGACTCTGTAGCTGGTGAGGAAGAGTCCAGTCCCTCGTGAGCCACTGTATCCTGCTGCGCGCTCAGACGCGGAAGTGCTGACAGTCGCCATTGATCAACGTGGATCGCAGTATCCTGGCGGAAAACAGGGACTTACACGTGACACTTTCGGTTCCAGAGGCAGTCCCAGAGTGGCGAGAGTGTGCCCTTAAAGCACTCATTGTGATTTACTTTTCAGGAGAATGAGTGTGTGTCCATTCCCCTTGAATCTAAACATTTGTGCATTAAAACTGTATTATGCTATGTACTCCTCTTTGTTTTTTAAGAGAGTCACGCATGATCAGACCATCTTTATGCAGACATATGTGAGTGATTTGTTCACTTTACCACTTTCACACCACTTTCATTGGGTTAATCTTAGTATAAATTCATTGTGTGCCAGCACTCTATTGCGCTTTATACTTTTTCACTAACACTTGTACACGATATTCTAGATATCGTTTATTTAAAGCTGCACAGAGAAGCTTATTTTGTTTTGGTTTTGCGCTTCTCTATATCACTTAATGCAAATGAATACACCTTATGCCTAGAATATCCATACACATGGAGCCCATTTATGCATATATATTAGTTTAGATTAGCAGATTATATTTAGTATGTATATGTATGTATGTATATATACAGTGTTCGACAAACCTATACATTTGCTCGCCCCGGGCGAGTGGATTTAACATCGTGGCGAGCTCCTATTGGCCGAAGCAGCATACGTGTGGTACTAGGTGGCGAGTAGATTTTTTTGTTCGGCGAGTAGATTTTTGGGTGATTTGTCGACCACTGTATATATATATTCTGTCTGTAATTAAAATGTGTATGCAGGATGCACTTGTATTTTTTTTGTTGACAGGGAACCGCAATCTGTTGTCAAGGTTCTGGAAAGATTTTTGTCTCATCTATAAAGGGTTAGTAGCAGATCCTTGGCTATTTTTCATATGATTTCCAGTTGGGGATTGTAGATGACTGCTAATGGTATCAGGTTTTCTTTCCATTTCTGTTTGTATTCAAGAACATTTTTTTTTTCTGGGTACACTGGTGTCTGAGTATTTTGTTTTTCTGTAATTCTAGGGTTGTAACATTGATTTATGATTTTTTTCTCTTGAGCATATCCAGTATTCTGTCTGTACTATCTGAGCAAATGCGGTTGTCCCTTATGGCTTGGCTATAAATAAGTGTTTTGTGTGTCTGGGGTGGAAACTGCTATGTAACATTTCTCAATCGAGTCCTTTAATTTTCTAAGAGGACAGAAAGCCTTTTGTAGAGAAATGTTATACAGATTAATCAACTAATCACAAACTTTAGAGTAATTAATCAACAAATGTTACCTTTTTTCTATCCAGACTACAAGGTCAGTCACCCTGATATGAGTGATCGTGCTGTAATTGGTTTGAGAAATTCTGGATCTGCTATTTCTTAATGGATAAAAAGGATTTATCATACACTCACAAATCTTGCTTTCCCTTCTACAGAAGGCAGAAGAAGAATTCATCCAATTATTACTCCCAACTTTGCTTTAGGGATACAGTACAAGTTAATTGTGCATCTGCATTTTCCACTGAAAATTATGGTTATAGAGACTGCTCTGATGGAATATTTGAAAGACCCAAAACCGGAGTTTGTTTGACTATCTATGGAATAAAACAAATAAGACCGGTGTGGAGGGTGAGGAGAACCACAGCAAAATCGTGGGAGCAGCGGTAGACATCCTGGTGGTGACAGTGGAAGTAGGGGACGCCCTTGTTGAGCCGGCCTCGGCTCCCATCGTCATCAGCTGTGATGTGTTCTACTGCTCCCACGCCGGCTCAAGAGGGACGTCCTCTGCTGCCACCGCCACCACCACGCAGCCCTTGTGACATCAAGACAAGTTTAATTTGTTGCCTAAAGCTTAACGACAGATTTTGAACATTGCATTACAGTGAACATTTAATTCCTCTTTGTCCTTAGTTTTTAAGTTTCTTCAGCTTTTAGTTTACCTATGACAACCGTCAAAGTTAAAATAGTCACAATGTGTCAGTTTCATGCATCAGTGAGTGATTCCCATTGGCCTGCAAAGAAATTCATGTTTGTGAACTAAAGAGACACGTGATCAGGGGCAAGAGCCTTGAAGAGAGCAAGCCCAAAGCCAAGGGGCGCAAGACTTTTCTGAGGGGCACGGCATTAAGAGGCCCCGCGCTGAGATCGCGAAGCCTCTGTAAACGTACTTATCTGGCTTCAGTCACGCGTCTCTATGGCAACGCAGCGTCAAATGACACCGTGGGTCACGTGACACATTATTTAGGAGGGGGCGTGACCGAGGAGGAGAGTAGGTGGGGGGGAGGGGGGGTCGCAGCGCAGGGAATTTGCGCAACCCTGCCCCCAATACAACACATTATTTTATAAGTTAATATAATTTATAATAATTTTTATGCATAACTGGAACCGGGGGATTCCGTTGGGCTAAACCACTTTATTTTCAGCTCTATGGACCACCGGTTCCTGAGATGTATATAGTTGTATAGCGCCCTCATGTAAAATCCAATTTTGCTGCCCGTGTCAATTGGAAGCCAAAACGTATGATATTACAGTTCCTACTGGCCTTCCAAATTCTCACTATTTGGCGGCCATTATTTAATTTATGGTGGGAACTTTTAAATGCTGACGCATGAACACTATGTATTTCCGGAAACTGGAGGCTACCTGGAACTGTAAATAACACAATTTAGCTCTACAGGACCCCATGGTTCCAATTTTGTTAAAAAAAAAAAAAATCTATTGGAAAAAATAAATAAAATCAGAGCAGCCGGGACTGCTACTTTTTGGGTTACATTTTTAGTTTTGTAGATAACCCTTAATAGTGGAGAGAGTTTTTTTTTGAGGGGGCGTGGCTTTTACAGGGGCCACGCGCTCTTCACAAAAGCATTTAAATTAAATGCCGGGGGACCGCGCAATGCCTCTAAGTTCCTTTACCGTGACTCAGACGGCTTCAGGTGACGTGTAGCCATGGTAATGCCGCCGGGTGACGTCACATGACCCCGCTGTGTCATTTGACACTTGAGACAAGGTAAGGAGGGGCATGAGCAGTGGGGAAGAGTAGGCAGGGGGGTCACAGGACAAAAAGTTTGTGCATCCCTGCCTTAGGCTAAGGCCCTGGTCACGGCGCTCTAATGCGCGCCCGCGCTTTTGGCTGCGCGTTACGGCGATTCCCCGGTCTGCAGCTCACTGCAGGAGCAAAGACCGGGGGGTCGTGGCGGAGGAGTGACGGGGGCGCGGCCATGACGTCACCCGGCAGGTTCGCCCTCATTGGCTGAACCGCTGGGGGGCGTGCCTAGCCGCTCGATGCGAGTTCCTGCTCTCAATTCTATTGAGAGCAGGAGTAGCTCTCGCGCGAGCGCTGCGGCCCCCCCTCGCAGCGGGCCCGGCGCCATTGCGGGGAGGGCTCTCGTGAGCGCAGCGTCCGCCACAGCGGACGCTGTAGCAGGCAGCGGGGGCAAGGCCTTAATATACAGTGCATGCTACTTTGGCTGCTTATGTCTACTTTAACTGTTAGACTAGCAAAAATACCAAAATAGCAGTGATCAGGACTGTGTAAAGACTTCAGTATAAAGTTAACAATCTTATTCAATGAGGACTGGTCCTGGGCTGCAAAATTTATTGTTCGAGTAGCAAACAAGCTACTTTGTGCTAGCCAGAATCTTTGGTTGACATCTCTTCCGCTAGTGCAATGCTTTTCTACTGGGGTTCCAAGGACGCACAGCCTGATGGGGGCCCCCCCAAGAACTGCTCCCTCTGCACAGGACCAGCGTGCTAAGGGTTAACATGTGTTTGTCCTTTGTTGAATCGGCAACCCCACCCACTGGAATGTTAATGAGCTATGGGGACACAAAGAAAAGATCTTTTTGTTCACTCCAGCGTACATCTGCGTTGCCCCAAAGGCGCACAGCCTTTGGCGCAGCCAAAGGGCGTGAGCCGTTTGCTGCCGTTCGCTGATGTTAGTTGATGTTAAAGCTGCTCTATTTTTATCTGAAACTCACAAGCCCTCTATCCCCTGTACCCAATTTTCCTACTCTATCTGTCCATGAAATGTCTGTTAAGTGACTGTATAACCCTGTTCTTTTATTGTAACCATGTATTTTTTATAACTCTGTGCCAAGGACATACTTGAAAACGAGAGGTATCTCTCAATGTATTACTTCCTGGTAAAACATTTTTATAAATAAATAAATAACGCGCTCTTTGCAATTTTCAGGTCATGTGAAAATGGTACCAAGTATAGAAGAACTTACCATGCATGTGATCTCAGACGCACTATTAGAGAGGGTTGGGGTTCCTTACAATGCATCTGATCTCAGACGCGCTGTTATAGAGGGTTGGGGTTCCTTACAATGCATCTGATCTCAGACGCGCTGTTATAGAGGGTTGGGGTTCCTTACAATGCATCTGATCTCAGACGCGCTGTTATAGAGGGTTGGGGTTCCTTACAATGCATCTGATCTCAGACGCGCTGTTATAGAGGGTTGGGGTTCCTTACAATGCATCTGATCTCAGACGCGCTGTTATAGAGGGTTGGGGTTCCTTACAATGCATCTGATCTCAGACGCGCTGTTATAGAGGGTTGGGGTTCCTTACAATGCATCTGATCTCAGACGCGCTGTTATAGAGGGTTGGGGTTCCATAGAAGTTCACAATATAATTATAGGATTCCTTAACCAAAAAAAGGTTGAAAACCACTACTCTAGTGTATGGTTTATGTAATATGGTCTGCTTCCTGTAGTGGGTCACTTTAAATTCTATCTGTTCTTGAGACTAAATTGAACATTTTTTTTTTCTCCTGTCTTATTTTTATTTTTTTCTGAATCACCGGAGAAACGCTTCCCTTAAAAAAGGGAACACAAGTCGCCATGTAAAGTATTGCCAATCTAGCTCTGTTCTCATGAGATTAGTCATTGTGTCCATTTTCTGTGGAAATTGCACTCCAGACTGATAGCAGAATGTAATTGGATTGCAATTAGAAAAGGACTGGAGCAAAGTCTCCTGATAACATGAAGTTAGATTAGCAATACTAAATGTATTAATGTTACTGTCAAGGGAATCTCATTGCACTGCTCTATAAAAACACTTTGTTGTTCTGCAGTAACTGCAGTTCCTACTTCCCCGCTTTTCATGTATTTTTGTTCCAAAGCCATTTCTAGTATGGGGTACGAGATCTATAGATCTTCTTGACCAAGTATAGCAGCTCCTCTTCCTGCCTAGAAAGACATTTCAATTAAAACTTTACAGCATTTTAGAATACCCAGGGAACATGAAAGCCTTTGGACTTGGTTCAGTGAAGCAAATTAACATTTATTTAACGAACAAGGGAAGCATTTTTATTCAGTTGGAATGCTCAACGTTCCAAACACAAATGTAATAAATAGCGGTAGGGACAAATCAATTATTTCATGGAAGTAGATTTGCCATTGTAGACACAACCCAATATCCGCTATATCGATCCCTTTTCACCTGAAGAAAAGCAATGTTGTGTAGTGGCATTTAATACTGTAGCAAGACATGTAAAGCACTTTCTCAGAGAACGCAGCCTTACATTGGGTTCTTTTGGCTGTTGCACTACATAAGCAACAATGATAAGAACACGACTTCAAGCTTATCCATTTTTTTATTATTTTTGTTTTTAATGTGCAACCCAAGGGGTGTTTTTTTTGTTTTTTTTTTTGTACCCAGGATTAAAGTAGGGGGTCTTACTATCGTTTAATTCCTTGCCACCCCAGTTTTTAAGACCGAGTAAAGGGTAACATAGAGGAGGTACAGAGATGTTTGACAAGAGGATTCTTTCTCTGGAAACCAGTTCTCACTCTCACACTCTCTGTGCCTGATCAAAGCGGCAGGTGGGAAAGCCTCTATTACAATACAGAAAGCTGGCTCTCCAATTGCTTTCTGTTTGGGCTATGCATTGTGACATGCATCTCCATCAATGCCATGGCAGGCCGTTGTATAAAGAAGTATAAGTATTCATTTAATCTGTAACTATTTAGCATGAACTATATTTCGTATCAATGACAGGTACCTATTAAGGATCAGATTTCTAATTGTTCCAGTGTTTGCATGCAGAGATCCATTCTTTTTCCCCCATCGGTTGAAGTTCTGAACATTTACTAATTATAGAAAAGGTATAGATGCACTACTTACTATATGTATACATTTTGTTCAAATGTGCTATATAGATAAAACAGATTAAATAGCTTGAAAGAAACCATTCCTTACAGTATAAACTAATAATGTATACTTGTATCTTTAATTAATGAATGGGAAACCATGAACTTGTTCTGTGAGAAGAGGTGCCCTGCATAATCTGTCCTAGAGTTTATAGCAATGCTAAAATGTAAAAGAAATGTTCTTTTTTTTAACATATTTTTTTTATTGTTAACATTTATTAGGCTTTTTATACTTACATTTTCACTGTTTTCCTTTTATTATAATGGAGCTCAGTTAATTTCTATATTTATACAGTTAAGTAGTGCACTTATAGGCTATATTTTTTATTTATAATTTTCTGCCAGGGAACATGGCAAGTGCGGAAAAAAACCTATTTTATTAATTATTTCCCTGGACGTCCTCCATGGCAGTGCAAACTATGGGGCGAGGCCTTACTCCAGTGGTAGGGACCAGGCCGTAACTTCCTGTGGGCAGGGTATATCGGCTGATGCCACCCGCCTACATTTGGCCCCTACTGGTGGGTGGGGGAGAAGATATTTTGTTTGGTTTGCATGGATCTTCCGGTGGAGGTTGTTATCATTGGGTGAAACAGAGGGTACTCTGACATTTGGCTAGGGGGCGTCCGATCTTCTTGCTGTGGCAGCATCGGGTACTGGGGCGAGACTTTTCGAAGGTGGCTTTGCTCAGGATACTATGGTGACCCCTGTTTTACATCTATCCTAAGGAGCATCCTGGTTATTCTGTTGGCATGCGTTTCATCACATGAACGCTGCATAGCACCACATATTTGGACCCTCTACTGCCTTTTGTTTTTTCTACTTAAGGCTTCCTAGAGTTTTTTATTTTCTGTCACTCTTGCTAAATGTTGTTTGGACTTAAGTCAGTTTCTGGCCATATAGTCAGTCATATCTTCTAGCTGGTATCTTAGTGACAGGGTGTTATTGGTTGACCTCAGACCCGATAGTATTCCTAGTCACCAACTATCTCTTAATGAGTGAAGTGCCAAGCTCTCTAGAGCTTTTGGAGCCAGGAGGCGGCTAAACAAGTGGATATATCTTTTAGACCAAAAAAAAGCAACCTCAGAGTAGACGTCCCTTTCAGTTGGCTGATTTTTTATTTATTTTTTCCCAAGTTTAATAATTCTATCTAGCAATTCTAGCTCCTGGATGCACTAGCTCTACCTGCTGCCCCCAAAAGACCAAGAGTAGACCAGAGCTTGAAGATTTTGATTTCCTGGAGTCCATGTGCGTAGTGTGTTTATTTGAAAATGGAAGAGGAATTGAGGCAAGAATTTTTTTCTTCTTCGATGTGGACTGGTTAGAGACTAAGCGAATGAATGAGGCTCGGCAGATCATGAATGAAGGGTCTCTTCCCAGGATGCCTTATTCTACTCCTTTATCAAACAGCTCTTTGATCAAGGATGGGATAACCCAGAAAAGAAATGCTCTATCTCTAGCAGATTGAGCCGTATGTATCCCTTTTAAGGAGGAGGATACTATTTTCTGGAAAGAACCCCTTAGAATAGACGTAGCCATCTCATGGGTGTAATGAAGAACAGTGATTTCGGTGGAGGATACTTTTGCCATTAAAAGTGAGTTGTATCGGAAGGTGGAAGCGCCATCAAACAAAGTGTTAGTCATGGCGGGTGCTTCCTGTTGATCAGCAGTTGCTATGAAAAATGTGTCATGGGCAGTAAGAGTTTAGGTAGTGTCACCTGTAAAGGATTTATGGCAGAGGTCTCTAGAAAATCATGATTCAAATTCTTTCCTATACTTTGTCTGGCAGGAGAGTTCCTATGGAGCTCTTTTTCTGATCCGATTCATTTGTAGAAACCAGACTAGCTATTTGATTAAAGAATTGGAATGTGGCCATGTCGTCTAAAATTAAGCTTTGTACTTGCCCTTTTTTGCTCTGGAAGGATTTGGTTGCAATCTTTGAAGCATTCAAACACCAGAAAATTCCATCACGTTTCCAAGACATAAGACTAATATTCTCTGCATCGAATCCTCTTGCCCGAGTCTCCAGGCAGCAATTCAGAGATGCTAGGAGTTCTACAGTGTCGTTCGATAATAGTTCCCAAGTAAAGAAGGGAGCAAGACTTTCTCCAACCCCTCGTTTTTATAAGGATTTTTGAAATAAGACTCAGAGGATCCATTTGTTGAATGTTTTTTGTGGCAGGCAGCATTGCTTCTGGAAGGAAAAAAAGGGGTACCCCCCTTCTGTGATGCTCACTGGGAGAAGACTTTGTCTTTAAATCATTAACCTCTTCATAGCCTTACTTCTGGAAGGGGTGGACCCATGCCACCTCAGGAACGCATGGTGATTTTGAGAGTTGGTTACTCAATAGAATTCATAAGTAAACCAACCATGACCTGTTTTGTGGCTTCTTGTGTATCAAGGGATGTAGTAAAGCGAGAAGCAATGAACCAAAAGAGAACTCTTTCAGCAAAGTGATAGTAAAATCCCCAGCCATAGAGGAAGCAGAGTGTATTCCATTATTTTCAGTATCAAGGGGCAATCGTTCCATCAGAGCAGTACTGGACTTAAGTCTTAAACACCTTAGTTTATGCTTAGCATTTCAAAAGTGAATCTTGACGTGTAATACAATTGGTAGAAAGAGGGGAATGTAAGACTTCAGACGCTTGCCTGCATGTGCCTATTCTGGAAGTACATCAGCAGTTTGTGTTTTGCGAAAGCAGACTTTAATATAATTTTCAGTATCTAGTACTGTCCTTGGGCCTCTAGAGCCCAAAGAACATTCTTTGAGCTTGTGGTTTTTATTGCAGCGAAACTAAAGTAGATGGACATCGCAGTGACTCTTGTCTCGAAGAGCTGCCTCCTTCCAGATAGTTGAGGTCATGTTCGGGTTATACTAAAGGTACTACAGGGACATGGCTAGATAATCAAGTGGTAAAATTACGAGCCAATTCATTCCCAGAAATGTTTTTTCTGAGTCCAGGTCCACACAAAAAAGGCAGAGTACAAACAGGCAGCGGAAGATAATTGATTTAGCCAACCAAGTATTCAAAGCCAAAACTCTCACAGTAAGGTCTTGCATGAGAATGTTAGATCTCATATCAACCGCAATAGAAGCTATACTCTGAGCCGTAAGAACTCTGGGAGATGCCTTAGACACACCATTGGAAGCGCCATCATGGATAACTCTCGGTACAGATGCAAGCTTAGTAGGCTGGGATGTACACTCCCATTTCGGCATGAAGTATGAATACTCTGGAGTTTTTTTTTTTTTGTTTTTTTTAATCGTCTCTAAATATTCTTGAAATCAGGATGGTTCTTTATGCATTGAACCAGAGCACGAGTTTCTTCAAAGCAGAAGCAATAAAATTACTCGGACAACACTACCGCAGCGTACCTCAACAAGCTGGGAGGTACTCCAAGTATGCTAATGATTAGGGAGACTGACATGGTGTTGAAATGGGCACAATCCAACTTGGTAGCCTTGTCACCCTTCTATATGCCAGGCAACACCAACATTCAGGTGGACTATTTGATTAGAGTGCATGTCCATCAAGGAGCTGGGAGAGTTTGCCATGGCAAATTGTCCTGTCTTGTGTTCCCTCCTGTTTGTATATTTCCGCTTGTATTGAAAAGAGAGAGGCAAAAGGTAAAGGGAATCGCCATCATTCTCAAATAGCCAAAGGGTGATGGTTAGCAGACTTTATAAATATGGTGCGTTATTCTCCCTGGAAGTGTTCGATTATTTCTGGGCCTGTTGAGACCAGGACCATTGATCTGGATCCTGCTATGCTTTCTCTAGCAGCTTGGCTGCTAAGAAGAAAGTCTTGCTAACTAAAGGGTATTAAATAAAGGGGATATGATCACAGCTCAACCTTAATATTCAATAGTATAAACATAATGGCGGTGCATGGGGAATAACATGTTTATCAAATGGCCAAGAATGGTCACAGAAAAGAAACCAACTGATTTGCAATCAGCCTATAATAAAGCAAACAGTAGTGAGGGAACTAATAGGTCCCAGCATACACTTGATGCAATAGCCAGGGGGGATAGAAACCCCAAAACAATAAAATGTTATTATATACTTATAACTCTTCTAGGTGCAAAAAAAATATTAAAATCATCTAAAACCACTGACGTATGCCTTATTTGTGGACCATTCATATAGTATATATATATATATATATATATGTATGTATCCATGTTCCAGTGAACGCATAATGATGTACAACAATACCTTATAGTTTGTGATGATAGGGTGTCGCTAATATCAAATTATTGATCGACACCTACAGGTATGTATAAATGAGGTAGGTATATGCTCGTTCACAGGACATTTGAGCAAGAACAATCAATCACAGAGACTATAGTTGGTGACAACTCAGGATGTAATGTAGTCAGATTATCTGTAATATTCACATGAATACTCCCAATGAGTTGAATAGAGTATATACACACAACAAAAAGCCATATATGATATGTAAGCAATGACTTTCTCAAAATAGCGCTTGCCACACTATCAGTAAGGTACAGGTCACACAGTGTTGTGTTTCAATGCTGTAACCAGGAGTCATAGAACTGACACAAATGTAGCTGTCACACACCATATATATGCTTATGTGTGAAACAACTGAGCTTGTTTCTAGCAGGTAGTTATTCCTGCCATACAGGGGTTAATATCCCTATTAAGCGCAGGATGCTATGTGATAATAACAGCTCTGACATTGAAAAAGCTAAATACTAATGAAGCTACGCAGTGAAATCCCTTTAGGTACCGGAATTCATACAACCGTATGTCCGGCGTCTGCTTAGTATCTTGCCCAGCATACTTAGTATGATACTAGCAAGATACTAAGCCGTGTCGACCGGAAGTGACGTCACTGGTAGGTGGGATTACTCCACGGAAGTCCCGGATGTGACGTCACCATATGCTCCGTCGCTACTGGGCAGGATAACTCTGCAAGCGATCTCTCCGTCTCCTGTTTGAATGACTCTGATATCTCAGAGCTCAAACTTCAAGCGCACCTTAGTCCACAATACCCAAACAAGTAATAAAAAACCCTGATAATCTGACTACATTACACCCTGAGTTGTCACCAACTATAGTCTCTGTGATTGATTGTTCTTGCTCAAATGTCCTGTGAACGAGCATATACCTACCTGATTTATACATACCTGTAGGTGTCGATCAATAATTTGATATTAGAGACACCCTATCATCACAAACTATAAGGTATTGTTGTACATCATTATGTGTTCACTGGAACAAGGATACATACATATATATATACTATATGAATGGTCCACAAATAAGGCATACTTCAGTGGTTTTAGATGATTTTAATATTTTTTTTTGCACCTAGAAGAGTTATAAGTATATAATAACATTTTATTGTTTTGGGGTTTCTATCCCCCCTGGCTATTGCATCAAGTGTATGCTGGTACCTATTAGTTCCCTCACTACTGTTTGCTTTATTATAGGCTGAGTGCAAATCAGTGGGTTTCTTTTCTGTGACCATTCTTGGCCATTTGATTAACTAAAGGGTATTCAAGGCCAATAGTGTATATGCTTCCTAAAGGAAGAAATGTTTCAACCTCTGAGGCCTACTGCAAAATTTGGAATGCCTTCCAGAATGGAATGGGACATTTTGGTTGTGGCCATTTTGCAGCGATCAAATGACCACCGGCGTTTGGCATCAGACGGACCGTCCGCTGCAGCCAATCCGCCGCTGGTATCCCTGCCGCCGGCCGCTTCTAAGGTAAGTTTTATTATTGCCTTAAAAAATTATTTATAATATAAAGGTGAGTATTGCACGTACATCAAAATTAAGGGTTAATAGCATGACATGTTAGGGACATGTTACCACTCTGCAGGCACAGCAGGATTCAGACACCGGTTGCAGGACGTTCACCCTCAGAGTGCTGGTGTAAGATTCCAAAGTAAGCAGCTCAGCGTTGGGGAACCTTCCCACACCGTCACGGAGCTCTCAGCAGCGTTGGGGAACCTTCCCACACGGTCACGGAGCTCTCAGCAGGGTAGATCGCCACGCTGCTTCCGGGTTACTCCACGCCGGCGTGTGGCGTCATCAGGCAGCGTCTCTAAGCCGGTCGCGTCTTTGATGCGTCACTGTCTCACATTCAGCAGTCCAGCGGCACACAGAGTCCCAAACACGTCCCGTAGCAGAACAAATGTTCAATTTAAAACCGCAATGGGGATGCAAATAGTAAGAATAAAGGAACGCGCCCTCTCCTACGCGTTCCCTGACGAAGTACGGAAGTACGAAACGCGTAGGAGAGGGCGCGCTCCTTTATTCTTACTATTTGCATCCCCATTGCGGTTTTAAATTGAACATTTGTTCTGCTACGGGACGTGTTTGGGACTCTGTGTGCCGCTGGACTGCTGAATGTGAGACAGTGACGCATCAAAGACGCGACCGGCTTAGAGACGCTGCCTGATGACGCCACACGCCGGCGTGGAGTAACCCGGAAGCAGCGTGGCGATCTACCCTGCTGAGAGCTCCGTGACCGTGTGGGAAGGTTCCCCAACGCTGCTGAGAGCTCCGTGACGGTGTGGGAAGGTTCCCCAACGCTGAGCTGCTTACTTTGGAATCTTACACCAGCACTCTGAGGGTGAACGTCCTGCAACCGGTGTCTGAATCCTGCTGTGCCTGCAGAGTGGTAACATGTCCCTAACATGTCATGCTATTAACCCTTAATTTTGATGTACGTGCAATACTCACCTTTATATTATAAATAATTTTTTAATACACTACACAATGGTTTTTTTGCGCTGTTCTTTTTTTGTTTCCATGTAGCTTTGGTGTTTGAGCCATCCCCACAGACCAGCTGCACAAAACCTCACTCGTTAAGGTTGTATTGTATATTTTCTACATACCTTTATGTTAAATCACTTTTCCTATTATAATCACTCATGAGCGCAAGTCCTGTTTTTGTCTTCACTCAAGTTTTATTATTGTTTAGGGTAGGGGGTTAATTAGAGAAGATTGAGATCTCTCATGTGAAGTGGAGGTTACAACTTTGGGATCTACCTCTAACAGTAAGTCTAAGGCCCCACTGCCTCAGACCACGCGCCCGCACTGCAGACAGGCGGCGCGTGGAGAGGCACTTGGGGCTTTTTCCGGTCCAAAGGGATAATTTTTGCGAGCGGGGGGGGCGTGGCCAAACGGGTCGGGGGGCGCGGCCATGACGGGGAGCGCGGCCATGACGTGAGGGGGCGGAACCGCCGTTCAGCCCCTCAGCCCCTCAACTGTTCAACTTCAGCCCCTCAACTCCTCAGCCGCTCACACACACAGACAGGCACTCACGCACTCACTCACAAATACACACGGGGGAGTGGTGGCGGATCGGAGCAGGGGGGGAATCGGAGGGGGGACCGGACCCCCCCCTCCCCAAGAGGAGAGAGTCTGTGGGAGGGAGCAGGGGGGACTTCCTTGGTGCTGCAGAGTTTATTTAAAATCGCTGCTTTCACCCCACACTCTCCTCCCCGCTCCCCGAAGCCTCCCCTCCTCATTGGCTCACAGCCACACCACGTGACGCGTCGCCGCTTGGGATTACAATTCTCTTTAATCCCCTAGCGGCTGACGCGTCACAGTGTGTAGTGAGCTGTGCAGTGTGGGGGGACTGGGACCGGCTCGGGAGGATTCCCCTGCTGGTGAGGAACACTCATGCGGCCGCCCGCCCCGCCGGGCGCAGCGGGTCCCAGCCCTTAGGAAGCTCATGGAGCCAGCCTTTGAACCAATTCGTGCATCTTGTGACTATAATATACATATGGTCCTCTGTTACTACCTTTTGAGATGTTTATTCCTAGGTCTTGAGCTTTTTTTTTTTTTGGATATGTGGGCAAAGCCCTTCAGGTGGTGCTAAATTAACTTGAGCCCTTATTTTATTTTGTGTTATGACTTTGGGAAGTCCCACACTACTTAGCTTTACTTATTTCTGTGTGTCGTCTCTTTATTTGCTCAGGAATTACTCTTGACTACAGGTAAGTCTACCTGCCTACACGTAGTTTAAACCTGGTCCCTACTTTTGGGGAACGGAGTCTTACCGGAAAAGACATTGACTAAGAAAAAAGCTTCTGTCTTCCAGTTGCATTAATTACATTTCTTTTGAATATAAATAAAGGAAAGCATACGTTTTAAGTACCAACGCACTTTGACACACATTCTGTTCAATCATAAGATTAAGCTTTGATTTTTATGCACATTCTACATCGGTTGAAACCTCTTTCCCATGGAGTTTTTCGGTCTCCCTGAAAATACAAACATCTCATTTTATTGAAGGGAGCTGAACTATCAGGAATATCAATCCATGACCTTGGCATCTACACACATGAACTGTCAGTCATTAGTCCTCCTTTGCAAACAGAATTGTTTCTGAACTGTTTGAGTTAATTAATTTATTGATTTTATATCATAACAGTCTTTAAAAAAAAAAAAATGGAGAAAACGTAAGTTGGTTGTGGCACAGCACTCTCTCTGACTCCTGGTGTATAATAAGGTTGTTGCCAAGGGTACTGAAAGTGTTTGCGTATTTGACAAATATATCTCCACTTTGAAAAATCAATCTAATTGCATGACAGATGTCAAACATTAACTCTGAATTCCTCTTCATGACATTGAAATAAATAGACTTTTTTTAAATTTTTCTTTATTGTACAGCAACGGCTTGTGTATTTTCTTATGTGGGATAAGAGCCAAGTCCTTACATTTACATGGACAATCGAGCAAGGTGGATAGTAATGTCTGAAATTGAGTAGCATTTAGTTCAGTTTAAGGGCTGGGACCCGCTGCGCCCGGCGGCGCGGGCGGCTGCACAGGCTTTCCCCACCAGCAGGGGAATCCTGCCGAGCCGGTCCCGGTCCCCCCTGGCTGCACAGCTCACTACACGCTGTGATGCGTCAGCCGCTACGGGATACAAGAGAATTGTGATCCCTAGCGTTGACGCGTCACGTGGTGTGGCTGTGAGCCAATGAGGAGGGGAGGTTCGGGAGGAGGAGAGGCTTCGGGGAGCAGGGAGGAGTGTGGAGGGAAAGCAGCGTGAGTGCCTATCTGTGTGTATGTGTGTGTCTGAGTGCGTGAGTGCCTGCCTCTGTCTGTGTGTATGAGTGCGTGCGTGTGTGCGTGTGTGCGTGTGTGTGTGTGTGCCTGCGTGTGTGTATGAGTGTGTGTGTGTGTGTTGCTTGTGATCAGCAGCTCCAGCCCGAGCCCGTGGAGGGGGGGGAGTGGAGGAAGAGTAGCGGGTCCCTCCGCTCAAGCCACGCCCCCCTCCCGCTCAAGCCTCCCACTCCCGCCCACCTCCGGCTCCCGCTCCCTACAGACCGCATATCGCGGTCTGTGTATGTCAGCGCCCCGCCTGTCTGCAGTGCGGGAGCGCTGACGGAGGGAGCGGGGCCTTAGCCTACTTTGTGCTTGGAAGACTTTGGCTTACAAAATGAAGATTAAAGCTGAGGGATATTTAAAATGGGTACACATGCAATGCTGTCACTTTAGCATGCCTTTTGTGCACGTATGCTACTGCTGTAGTGCGTTGCATTCCATGCAGTAATCTCCATCAGAAAATGAAACAGTACTTTCTTGTGTATTGTTCCACATGAAGGCACTTCTACCACATTATTTTACCCTTTTATTGGACTGCTTTTTTCTTATGAAGGTTTGTACCTATACCCCCCCCCCAGTCTGTGCCTATATTCCCCCCCCCCCCACCACCACCAGCTCATTCTTCCTCTTCTACCCCATGCTTCTTACCTCTCCCTCCCACCCACCATGCCTGCTTCTCCCCCTTTCCCATAGCTGCTTCTCCCCCTGCCCCCCATGCTCCCTTTGCCTCCTATAGCTCCCCCATGCCTCCTTCTCCCATCACCTCCTCCATACTTTCTCTTCCCCCCTCCTAGACCCATACTTTTTTCATTTGGCCTGGGCCCCAAGATTTCGTATGTATGTATGCTACTATTGCTGAGGTAGTCTTACAACCTGTAACGCACCTACACTTTTTGGACACCTAGAACACTGCATTAAAGCAGCAAAACATGACATTTTCTATGGTTTCTTTTAAATACATCAGTTCTGTAGTATTATGATGGTCATTGATTTTTTAATTTTTTTTATTTGGTAATTTTTGTATTCAACTCTTAATACAGTTTTTTTGAGTTTTAAAGCATCCTTTGATTTCTATAGCCGGTTTTAGCCCACCTCCCAAGCAGTGCAAGATTTTTGCAACACTTTCCTGTTTGTCATTTGTTGCAAATGTTCCCATCTGTTTGAGCTGTAAACTGTTACAATAGATAATGTTACTTTAATAATATAAGGATACATTGTAGCTGCTGAGTTACACTGATTGAAGGATTGATTCAAACTGAAAGGCAGCCATTACTGTATGTTAGGCACACAATCAGTATTTTTACAGATTTATAACAGAAGCACCAAATGATTGTCAGCTTGGGTAAGAATATAGAATTATATATTGTCACATGATTTACATATAAAAATAAGAAAAAGATGGGGGAATGTAGTATTGCTGCGTTTAACACTATCTGAAAGAATAATGAACACTAATATTAAATATTTTCCACTGCTTAATTCATTGTTCTAAATTTTAATTTCTCAAGATGTTGGGTTTATTCATATTTAGGCAATTATATGAACTGTTAATACTTAACCTCAGATTTCTTTTTAATTTTCACATTCTTCATGTGATAACAACAGTGCTAATATTGCGTTCTAACTTTTTTTTTTTTTTTTTAAACAAAAGTTAAGTGACGCTTCTAAACTGTTGGCCTACAGTATGAAATCATCCTATGTAAGCAAATCGTGTATATTTTTATATATTGAGTTGTGAATGTTATTGACTATTATTTTATTGCAGTTGTGAATTTTACTAGTGCTGAAGCTTTGTTGGCAAAACAACAAGTGCTTGTATTTATTCAGAGTTTTTTTTTCTTTAGCATTTATACTCCACCTATGAAGTCTGGATTGATCTTATTACCACATGATCAGCGCTTCTATTGTCTTAGATTTCCTAGCCTTAGATGTTTGGACACTGGAGCTTTCTCATTGTCAATTGTACTTACATTATGTATTATTTAATTAGTATCATGTTTCCGACTTGGACATAACAGCAAAGTTTGTTAGCCTATGAGCCTGTTAAAAAAAAAAAGTATTATTTGTTCAGCTTCTGCATCACTGACTTGTATAATAAAAACATGGTAGTGCCAAACAAATGAATGAATCTAGTCGTCTGCATTTCGGTTAGCACCTTAACAAATAAGGCATCAAAAATGGCAGAAATTCTTGATACTTGTAATAAGAGTGTTATCCCATGAAAATGGCATATTTTTCTATATAATTTTATAGATGACCTGTTTGACTTTGGCCCAACTGCAGATTGTAAAGGGATGCAAGTTGGTGTTCCAGCTGGAGACACTGGCGCCTGCAACTACATTTCTCATACACAGATGCTTGCTGCGTATTCCAAGACTGACTAGTATATGCATTCGTTTTAAAATCCAACTTGGCTATGTGATAATTGGTCCATTTTTGAGGGGTTTAAAAAATGAAATGGGGAAACTGTTGGAGGGTTTAGTAATACAGTGTTATGTATGGCCCGCCTGTGATCACATGACTGGCTTATGGGACAAGGGTTAATACACAGCTATCTAGCTGACCCACATTTCACCTTCCACAAAATTCCGGCAAAGGTTTCATCTATACCCTCAATCTATTCCAATATACCATCTGTCATGATCGGAACACTTGTGAGCACATGACATATATATGTGACATGAGTTAATACACATAGCTAACTAGTGGTCACCTTTACCTGCATACAGGTCTCTCACATTAATAATATAAACCTTCAATCTGTCACACTATATATCTTTTATATAATGCCACCATCAAAGAAATGACCACAAATATTTATTTTACATTCTTTGGTCTTTGTGTGTGTGTGACGTGCATAGTTTTCTTAATAAACAATCTGTTATAGAAAAATGCGTCCGAAAATGTAAATGACTCAACAAAGCATGCAACAATTTAATCAGAGCCTAAAGAATTAACACTTGGATTTAATATACATAAAAAGTACAGTGTTTAGGTTACACAAAGTTTTTACAAGAACACAGTATAACAATGCAGAAAGTTTCTTAGAATAAAAAGATAAAATCAGTATCTAACTTACATTATTGCCTAACATTGATCAGATATTTTCCCCAAGAGGTCATGGATACAAATGTGAGAATTCATGTATTTTGTTAACACGCCTCTTATTGAATTCTACCTGACCATGGGCGTCCGCAGGGGGGGGGGGCTAGGGGGGGCGCTTGCCCCCCCTCCTGGATCCTCGCATTAACGTAATGAAATATGCTGGGCCGCGGCCCGGGATTGGATGGGAGGCCGGGGGCGGGGACTGCAGCAGTCACGCAGGGGTGGGGGCCGCCACGCTCTCCCGCGCTTTAACTCCCCATCCTGCAGCACGGCACCTCGAACCATCTGCAGTTCCAGCCTCACCGTCCCTCACCGTCCGTCTGCTGAACCCGTGGCCGCCGCCTGCCGGCCTGAGGTAGGCAGCTGCATATAGGAGGGACCCGTGGGACCAGGGAGAGATGGAGATGCGGGGGGAGAGAGGGAGATTGGGGGGGCAAAGGAGATTGGGGGTGGGGGGAGGTTGGGGGGGGCAGGGGTGGGGGCCGCCACGTGCCCTCCCGCGCTTTAACTCCCCATCCGGCACCCAGACTCTGCCTCTGGCCCTCCCTCCTGCACCCCGGCACCCCTAATCACTCTCACCGTGAGATGGGAGATGCAGGGGGGGGAGAGATGGGAGATGTAGAGGGGGGGGAGAGAGATGGGAGATGCAGAGGGGGGGGAGAGAGATGGGAGATGCAGAGGGGGGGGAGAGAGATGGGAGATGCAGAGGGGGGGGAGAGAGATGGGAGATGCAGAGGGGGGGGAGAGAGATGGGAGATGCAGGGGGGGAGAGAGATGGGAGATGCAGGGGGGGGAGAGATGGGAGATGCGGGGGGGAGATGGGAGATGCAGAGGGGGGGAGAGAGATGGGAGATGCAGGGGGGGGAGAGATGGGAGATGCAGGGGGGAGAGAGATGGGAGATGCAGGAGGGGGGAGAGATGGGAGATGCAGAGGGGGGGAGAGAGATGGGAGATGCAGGGGGGGAGAGATGGGAGATGCAGGGGGGAAGAGAGATGGGAGATGCAGAGGGGGAGAGATGGGAGATGGGGGGGGGGAAAACCCCCCTTATGCTGGTCGGGCTCGCTCGCCACGGTGCATTCACCACCACTTTTACGCCGGGCACTGGCCGTTAAAATTATGCCCCCCCCTGAATAAAATTCTGCGGGCGCCCATGCACCTGATTATTAAAATGCAGAGTTTATATTCTAAATTCCCTTAATTTAGAAAACATAAGCCCACCCTTTTCATCAAATTGACATTTTTACGACAAAAAAAACAAAACAAAAAAAAAAAACCTTTCTTTTGACGTTTAAACTTTTGTCTCAATATATAAGGCTTCAAAACGTTGTTTCTATAATACTTAGACAAACAGTCTTCACTGTTGCCTCTGTGTACTTAATATCCACGCCTGAATATGAAATCTAAGCACAAGTTCTGTTTTTGCATGAGAAGCAGATATCTTTTGCACCTCCTAATCATGAAATGTTTGTCCTCATTTGATTCGCAGCATTGCAAGCAACCTTTACAGATTTTGTTTTTTCTTGTGAATTGCTGTCAGGCCTATGACCAAAACCTTTGGGCTGTCATCTCGGCCACCCCCTCTCTCTGATATTTCAAAGATCTGAAGAATTCCTTTCAAGGTACATTTAAATGGTTTATGTTTATTCTAGTGTAAGGACAGTCATATATCCACTCCCCAATTTACAAAGTCAGATCTCCTTTATCCCTAGATCAGCACATAAAACTAGGCATTGACAGCGGGTTGTCCTGCCATAAAACAATTAATGTATTTTTAAGACCATTGGAAACCAATGTTAACCTCTGGGGGTCAAGATTGATTAAAATACTTTATACTTTCTGCCATATCAAGGACATACTTGAATACGAGAGGTAACGCTCTATGTATTACTTAAATAATAATCCCAGAAGAACAGGGCATTACTGGCCAACAATGCCCTGGCTGGAAGAGTTGAAGGCCTGAGGTGAAGCCGAGGGACTTTAACCCAGCCAGGGCATTATTGGCCAGTAATGCCCTTTTCTGAGGGGATTATTACTATTATAGGCTAAATAGGCTTTTTTTTCCCCCCATAAAAAATATCCACTTTTGTAGTCATATTGATTTTTACCAGCATTGTCTTCATTCTTATGCTTTTACTGCAAGTTTATTAAAAGGAAAATGTGTATTAGTGTGTATTAGTGTGTATTAGTGTGTGACACTGCAGCCCCCCTCTACACATAAAAACACTGCAACCCCTCCTCTATATGCACAAACACACTGCAATCCCCCTAAACACTGCAGCCCCCCTCCTCTACATCCACAAAACACACTGCAGCCCTCCTCCACCCTCTACACCAGGCCTGCACAACTTGTAAAGCGAGAAGGGCCGAACTACCCCAAGGAAAACAGATTCGGGCCGCACGGGTAAAATCACCATCATCATCATCTCTCCTCCAGCACCCCTCATCATCATCATCTCTCCTCCAGCACCCATCATCATCATCATCATCATCATCATCTCTCCTCCAGCACCCCTCATCATCATCATCTCTCCTCCAGCACCCCTCATCATCATCTCTCCTCCAGCACCCCTCATCATCATCATCTCTCCTCCAGCACCCCTCATCATCATCTCTCCTCCAGCACCCCTCATCATCATCTCTCCTCCAGCACCCCTCATCATCATCATCTACTCCAGCACCCCTCATCATCATCATCTACTCCAGCACCCCTCATCATCATCTCTCCTCCAGCACCCCTCATCATCATCATCTACTCCAGCACCCCTCATCATCATCATCATCTACTCCAGCACCCCTCAGCATCATCATCTCCTCCAGCACCCCTCATCATCATCATCTACTCCAGCACCCCTCATCATCATCATCTCTCCTCCAGCACCCCTCATCATCATCATCTCTCCTCCAGCACCCCTCATCATCATCTCTCCTCTAGCACCCCTCATCATCATCATCTACTCCAGCACCCATCATCATCCTCATCTCTCCTCCAGCACCCCTCATCATCATTCTCATCTCTCCTCCAGCACCCATCATCATCATCATCTTCATCTCTCCTCAAGCACCCCTCATCATCATCTCTCCTCCAACACCCCTCATCATCCTCATCTCTCCTCCTGCACCCATCATCATCTCTCCTCCAGCACCCCTCATCATCATCATCATCCTCATCTCTCTCCAGCACCCCTCATCACCATCATCTCTCCTCCAGCACCCCTCATCATCATCATCATCCTCATCTCTCCTCTCTCCTCCAGCACCCCACATCATCTCTCCTCCAGCACCCATCATCATCATCCTCATCATCCTCATCTCTCCTCCAGCACCCCTCATCATCCTCATCATCCTCATCTCTCCTCCAGCACCCCTCATCCTCATCATCCTCATCTCTCCTCCAGCACCCCTCATCATCATCATCCTCCTCTCCTCCAGCACCCCTCATCATCATCATCCTCATCTCTCCTCCAGCACCCCTCATCATCATCATCATCATCATCATCATCATCATCTCTCCTCCAACACCCCTCATCATCATCATCATCATCATCTCTCCTCCAACACCCCTCATCATCATCATCATCATCATCTCTCCTCCAGCACCCCTCATCATCATCTCTCCTCCAGCACCCCTCATCATCTCTCCTCCAGCACCCCTCATCATCATCTCTCCTCCAGCACCCCTCATCATCATCTCTCCTCCAGCACCCCTCATCATCATCATCTACTCCAGCACCCATCATCATCCTCATCTCTCCTCCAGCACCCCTCATCATCATCATCATCATTCTCATCTCTCCTCCAGCACCCCTCATCATCATCATCATCATTCTCATCTCTCCTCCAGCACCCCTCATCATCATCATCATCTCTCTTCCAACACCCCTCATCATCATCTCTACTCCAGCACCCCTCATCATCATCTCTACTCCAGCACCCCTCATCATCATCATCTCTACTCCAGCACCCCTCATCATCATCATCTCTCCTCCAGCACCCCTCATCATCCTCATCTCTCCTCCAGCACCCCTCATCATCCTCATCTCTCCTCCAGCACCCCTCATCAACATCATCATCTCTCCTCCAGCACCCCTCATCATCATCATCATCATCATCATCCTCATCTCTCCTCCAGCACCCCTCATCATCATCATCATCTCTCCTCCAGCACCCCTCATCATCCTCATCATCCTCATCTCTCCTCCAGCACCCCTCATCATCATCATCATCCTCATCTCTCCTCCAGCACCCCTCATCATCATCATCCTCATCTCTCCCCCAGCACCCCTCATCATCATCATCCTCCTCTCCTCCAGCACCCCTCATCATCATCATTCTCATCTCTCCTCCAGCACCCCTCATCATCATCATCATCATTCTCATCTCTCCTCCAGCACCCCTCATCATCATCATCATCTCTCCTCCAGCACCCCTCATCATCATCATCTCTCCTCCAACACCCCTCATCATCATCTCTCCTCCAACACCCCTCATCATCATCATCATCTCTACTCCAGCACTCCTCATCATCATCATCTCTACTCCAGCACCCCTCATCATCATCATCTCTACTCCAGCACCCCTCATCATCATCATCTCTACTCCAGCACTCATCATCATCATCATCATCTCCTCCAGCACCCCTCATCATCATCATCATTCTCATCTCTCCTCCAGCACCCATCATCATCATCATCATTCTCATCTCTCCTCCAGCACCCATCATCATCATCCTCATCTCTCCTCCAGCACCCATCATCATCATCCTCATCTCTCCTCCAGCACCCCTCATCATCATCATCCTCATCTCTTTTCCAGCACCCCTCATCATCATCCTCATCCTCATATCTCCTCCAGCACCTCATCATCCTCATATCTCCTCCAGCACCCCTCATCATCATCATCCTCATATCTCCTCCAGCACCCCTCATCATCATCATCCTCATATCTCCTCCAGCACCCCTCATCATCATCATCCTCATCTCCTCCAGCACCCCTCATCATCATCATCATCTCCAGCACCCCTCATCAATCTCCCCGTGCACCCCTCATCATCAACCTTTGCGAGACTCACCCTCTATCTCACACCTCCATCTCTCCCCCTCACCCATACACAATACTCCCCCTCCACATAACACACAATACCCCCCTGCAGACCACACACATCCCACCCCCTGCACCTCACCCCCCTAGACCTCACATCACTCTCCCCCTGCACCTCACCTCACCCCCCCCTGCACCTCAGCTCATCCCCCCTGCACCTCACTTCACCCCCCCGCACCTCACCCTCCCTGCACCTCACCCCCCCTGCACCTCCCCTCACCCCCTGCACCTCCCCTCACTCCCCTGCACCTCCCCTGCACCTCACCCCACTACACCTCACATCACCCCCCCTGCACCTCACCTCATCCCCCCCCCTGCACCTCACCTCATCCCCCCCTTGCACCTCACCTCATCCCCCCCTTGCACCTCACCTCACATAACCCTCCTGCACCTCACCTCACCTTACTTTTTCCCTTACACCTCACATCCAGGCAGCACAGGCAGCGGGCACAGGAAGTGCCACACGCATAGTGCGAGGAGGAGGAGGAGGAGGGCGGGCGGGCTCGCGGGAGAGGAGGGGGAGAGCTGGCTCGCGGTTGGGGGGAGAGATGGTGCGCAGTCGACGCGAAAACGGGCTCGCGGGGGGAGCACAGGCTCGGGAGGGAGGAGGACGAGGAAAGCCGCCGCGGGCCGCACAATGAGTGCAGGCAGGCCGCGTGTTGTGCAGGCCTGCTCTACACTCACAAAACACAGCAGCCCCCCCACTACACCCTCAGACACAGAAACACACACTGCAGCGCCCTGTAAACCCACAAAACTGCAGACACACACAAACGCACACTGCAGCCCTCCTTCAACCACGGGAAACACACATCAATAAAACACTCTGCTGGCCCCCTTTACACCCACAAAACACACAACAGACACACAGACCTTTCCCCCTCACTCTCCTGTGCGGAGATCTCTGCAGGTAGGGTGGGGGAGGAGTCATTGCCTTGCTGGTGGCTCCTGTCCAATCACCTCCCCTGTCTATGGCCTCGGACATGGTCAAAAAGACCGTGCTGAGGCGCGCTGAGGGGAACCATTATCCCTATCAGCGCGGCTTTAGACGGCACTTCCGCAGGCGTGAGGAGGCGTGTGGAAATGCAGGAGACAGGCAAGTTTACATTTTGCCACTGTGGGAAGCGCAGGGCCGGTCACGTGACTGCCAGAAGCCAATGGCAGTCCGTGACGTCGGCGACGTGGTGCCCTAGCCCCGCCTCCCGTCCGGCTCCCACCCGGCACACAAGCGCGCTCGCTGACGCTCATGAAGGGAAAATCTCCTGCTTGAGCATGAGAGCATGAGCGTCAGCGCTGCCCAGCGCTCCTCCCTGCACCATGTCCCAGGCCTAAGAGCTGATCTCCCTCTTTGTGAATGAGAACTAAAAGCTGATTGGCTGAAAAGCTTGGCAGAGTGCCAAAAATCCCAGGACATTACTGATTGATTAACATTCTGGGCATTATCCAATCAGAGCAGGGATTTCAATAATGCCCAGAATTTAACAGCTTTAGCCTATAATTAAGTAATAATCCCTGAAGAACAGGGCATTACTGGCCAATAATGCCCTGGCTGGAAGAGTTGAAGGCCCGAGGCGAAGCCGAGGGACTTTAACCCAGCCAGGGCATTATTGGCCAGTAATGCCCTGTTCTTCGGGGATTATTACTATTATAGGCTAAATGTAGGCTTATTTCATAAATAATAGACACTTTTGTATAGTTAAATAGATTTTTTTATTAAAATAAAATGGTAAATACATGAAACCACCTCCTATATACGCTTACACTGCAGATATCTATATCACACACTGCCGTCCCCTATGTACACACACACACACACACACGAGCTCTAGACACACAACACAGCACCTCCTCTACACTCACAACACAGCACATCTACACACACAACACAGCACCTATACACACAACACAGCAGCTCTACACACACACACACACACACACACACACACACACACACACACACACACACACACACACACACACACACACACACACACACACACACACACACACACATCAAAGCAGCTCTACACACAAACTCTGCTGCTACACACACATGCTACACCCATAAACACTGCTGCTGACTCTGACACACACACACACACACACACTGAAGCTCTATACACACACACATCAGCTCTACACACACACACACACACACAAACTGCTGCTACACATACAACAGCACAACACAACACACACACTGCAGCCACAATAAAAAATGCAGCCACTTACTAAACTTTGCACTTTCCACCCCCCACACCTCTACACACAGCACAGCACAACACAGCACATCTACACACACCCCACACATCACTGCACCTCTATTCACAACACAGCACCTCTACACACACACACACACACACACACACACAAACTGCTGCTACACACACATGCTACACCCATAAACACTGCTGCTGACACTGACACACACACACTGGAGCTCTATACACACACAGCACCTCTACACAGATATACAACAGCACACACACTGCTATTGACACACTCACACACGAACTGTAGCCACAAAGAAACTGCAGACAGCCACTTACTTATTTGCTTTGCAGACACCCCCCCCCCCCCAATTCAACTGAATCTGCTCAGAAAATCTGTCAGATCGGGAGTGTGAGGAGTCAACCCGTGGCTGATACGTCCTGACCAATTCCCTGCCCTGTCTCAGAGCTGTTACTGCAATCAGACGAATCCCCTGCCCTGTTTCAGCTGTTCTGAAAGCTGATGGGCTGAAAATAAACACATTGAAAACCACATTGCAAGCTACTTAAATTCCGAGCATTACTGATTGGATAATGCCCTGAATTTTACTGCTTTAGCCTATAATTTGTTACGCCGGTGCTGCCCGCAGACCAGACTCGTCCCTTATACTGAGGTGGGGACGTAAAAGTGCACGCACCCACAGCAGAAGGAGCGTGTCCGGAGTGTGGTGTTTTGGCGTTGCCAGGCCAGGTGTGAATAGGTGTAGCAATACTTGCCGGTACCGGTACTGAAGAGGCGAAGTCGTTGCCGTTAGCCAAGGTCGGGGAGAGAGAGATCCGGAAGGTCGAGGTCCAAGCTGTGGTCGAGGAAAAATCAAAACGTCACAACATTAAAAGTCAAAGTTTGTAGGCAAACATAAACATACTTAGTCATACACGAAGGGAGGGGGGCTGGCTGTGAGTGCAGCCCACCTCTTTCGAAATCCAAAATCATTGATCATTTTACACTTGTGGTACACAACGAAACGAGGGATGAGGGGAAAAAAATATTTCGATTATATATATATATATATATATATATATATATATATACACAGAAGTGCCCCAGCACGCAAATAGATACAATAGACAATTGTCAATTTGAATAAGTCAATAAAGATATATTTGGCAAAATTTGTAGCAGCTGTACAATATACCCAAATGCAGGGTCTGGAGATCACATCTCGTGAAATTACTACAATAATGTGGAGGGAAAGGAGTGGTTGGGGGTGGAAAAAATGGGGATGAAGGATAACAACAATGTGACAACAAAAAGGGAAAAAAAGGAAAAACATACAATACACGTAAAAATGGAGGCGGGCAACGAACGTTTCGGGGCCCCTGACGCCCCTTCTTCAAGCCCGTTCCCACAGATAAAGATGATCTGTGGTACTTCCCTAATTAACACCCCTCCAACACCAAATCTCTAGATAAACAAACACTGAGAGCATATGATGAATAAACCTAGTCTAAATAAATCAAGGTAATCCAACCTGTATAGTGCAGATAATCACAAGATATGATCAAGGTTATGTAAATCGGCAAAATTGCTAAACCCTATAACCTGTATAATGAGTATATGCAGATAATCACAAAATATATTAAAGGATATGCAAATAAGCAATATTGCTAAACCCTTCCTAGAAGGCTAATGGTTTGCTGATATACAGTGACCGTCCCACCACCATGGATTCTATAGTCAAAGCTTGAGACTAACAGCTGGAGGTAAACAAGTGTAAGTAAAGCAAATAAGGCAAAATACGAATCCTCTGCTTTTGCAAACGTCTATGACTCTCCTGAGGCAGTCTACAGTAGTCCCTATCGGGGTCAGAGGTCCCCCCTGCCTACGTGCACCAATTTATCTACAGTGTATATTTATACATTTAGTCCTTTGTGGAGTGCTAACTAGCTAACATACTTTTTATATTTAGATTATATTAACCAGGACAAGACTACATGGGGGAAGAAATCCCGGGAGGCGGGTGGGGAGAGTGTTTCCGTCTTCATCCTTCCTTGCAGCCATCTATTTGAAGTCTGCTCCTGTAAATATAGAATTGGCTCCTATTTACTATCCTCACTGGACCCTCCTTTGAAACCTCCTGAGCAGGCCCCTTGAAACCTGGGTTTAGACTCTGGGCTGCCTCTGATTTATTTGTGCCCTATTTTAGGTGTATGTCTGTGTTTGATTTTAATCATCTTTCTAGATCAAATTGTCCCTGTACACTGTGCCTTGCACTTTTTGATTAATTTGTTAAATGGCAGACAGTAGATTGTGTTGTGCGTTGTGACCCGTCCTTAACCTCTAACGCGAGTCATTCTTAGATGTCAGTCTGCTGCAGACGGGAAATGCTTCTAAAACTTAAGACATGACAGACACTTTCTAAATCTTGTGCCGTTTGGAATATATTTTCTCATGCTCATGCCTGTCACACTTTCTCCAAGCCTTCTGTCGCTCATACTTCTCATTGCCAAAAGAATTGTTGTTTGCCTTGAAAAATATGACTAATTTGAAATGAATACAAAAATTTCATGATGACCCATTCAGTCAAAAATACCTTCACAAGATGTTTGACATTTTTACCAATGGGAATTTATGCAATGCCATACCACTTAAAATACAGGGGTTTCTGATGAGGGTGATTTTTGTAAATGTTTTGTAGTAAACTGCTAAATTACAGACCTATATAATATATACTTGTGTTGATAACTGCTTTCACATCTTAAGGAGGCGCAGGGTTTGAAAGGGAGAAATTAAGTAGCTTTTAGACTTTTTCTACAAACATTTTACCAAGAAGCATATCATTGTAAGGCTATGTTGTAATTCTAGTGTGTTCATTGTTTAACAGTAGAAATTACTGCAAAGTTTGAAAACAAAGTTGAATGTTTAAGCATAGCGTAAATCCATCTCCAATAAATACTGGCAGGTGTTGTTGTAATTCCCTATTGGTTTTTGTTAATATGTAAAACAATATTGCTTTCAGAACTGCGAGTGCCATAACATATATGCTTTAATTACACCCCTGAGGAAGCTCACAACCTGAGTGAAACGCATAGAATGACTTTCTACGGAAGTATCTCTTCTACACCTTTGCTGTTCATGAACTCCGTGAACCCGTGCGATCTTCTCCTCTCCGCCGCTGACGTGATTCATCCGGGTACGCGACCTTCAGCCAATTGAGACGGAGTTGGCAAATATGAGGAGAACAAAATTCGGATGGCACGCCTGTTCAGATGATTCTCTGTACAAACATCCTGTTGTCCCTGGACTTCTTGAAGCTTTGTGATTTCTCCTCCTCCCCAGCTGACTGTATCCATACAGGTACGCGACTACCAGCCACTGGAGACGGCACTCAGGCACGCATTCTCAATATAAGGAGAATACAATCGGGACGGCACGAAAGTTCAGACCCAGAGAGGTCTAAATGCTTTTACCTACTGGGAGAATGTGAGTGCAATGTTGTCACTGCTGTGTCAATGTTGTAGTTTTGCACTATGCTGTCCGTTGTCGCCACATAATTTCTTTGGGAGTCCATCAATATCAACGTTCCACACGATCGGGACCTGATGACCTTTGAAAAAGCCTGCTTTTCCTGACACTACGCGAGTGGGAATTCAGACACAATTTTTGGATCACTTTTAATTTTATTAGCACATTTGCATTATGTAAATTTTTGTTTTCTCTTTTTCATGAACATGGAGAGGTTTGTGCTTTAAAGTTCCTTGCTCTACCTAATAGATGTTGGAAAACTTCTCCTGAAAGAGCAGCATTCCTCTCCAAGATTGATATTAATACATCTATATCTATATTTTTGAAACCATTGTATGTCCCTGTGTCTAGGGACAATCACATTGGACCTTTGGCCCGTCACTCCGCCTCAGGCCAATGAGATGGCTCCCTTGGCCCACCCGCCCCTACACACCTCTCATTGGCCGGTGTGGGCTAATAGTATATACACACACACATATGTGTCACCCCTCCGGATTGCTCGCCCCCCCACGGCTCTCATTGGCCGGTGCGCTCTAACCCAGGGGTCCCCAGCCACTGGCCACACTGCTGCTGCCTGAGGTGAGGAATTGCTACTGCTGGAGGGGGGGGGGAGGTGTTTGACCCCCCTCATCTCCGTTTTTAACCCCCCCCTCCCCCACAGCTCCGTTTTTTACCCCCCCCACAGCTCCGTTTTTTACCCCCCCCACAGCTCCGTTTTTGACCCCCCCCCACAGCTCCGTTTTTGACCCCTCCCCCAGTTCCGTTTTTGACCCCTCCCCAGCTCTGTTTTTGACCCCTCCCCAGCTCCGTTTTTGACCCCCCCCCAGCTCCGTTTTTGACCCCTCCCCCAGCTCTGTTTTTGACCCCTCCCCAGCCCTGTTTTTGACCCCTCCCCAGCTCCGTTTTAGACCCCTCCCCAGCTCCGTTTTAGACCCCTCCCCAGCTCCGTTTTTGACCCCTCCCCAGCTCCGTTTTTGACCCCTCCCCAGCTCCGTTTTTGACCCCTCCCCAGCTCCGTTTTTGACCCCTCCCCAGCCCTGTTTTTGACCCCTCCCCCAGCTCTGTTTTTGACCCTTCCCCATCTCTGTTTTTGACCCCTCCCCCAGCTCCGTTTTTGACCCCTCCCCCAGCTCCGTTTTTGACCCCCTCCCCCAGCTCCGTTTTTGACCCCTCCCCAGCTCCGTTTTTGACCCCTTCCAGCTCCGTTTTTGACCCCTCCCCCAGTTTTTGACCCCTCCCCCAGCTCCATTTTTGCCCCCCCCCTGCTCCATTTTTGACCCCCCCCCCCCGACATACACAGTGCCAGACACACTGACACACACAATGACTCACACAGGGACACTGACACACACAGGGACAGAAACAATGACACACACAGGGACAGACACAGTGACACCCCCCCTTGCCTCCTGCCTCCCCCCCTCCTGCCTTCCCCACCCCTGCCTTCACCCCCCCGCCCCTGCCTTTCACCCCCCTCCCGCCCCTGCCTTTCACCCACCCGCCACCCGTACTCCCCCACCTCCCACCTCTGCCTTTCACCCTCCCGCCTCTGCCTTTCTCCCACCCTCCACACTCCCGCCTCTGCCTTTCACCCGCCCGCCGCCCTCCCGCCTTTCACCGCCCGCACTCCCGCCGCCTCACACCCCTGCGCCACACAGGCGCCGCCCTCACTCAACAGACACCTGCCACCTCTCACCCAACTGCCACACTCGACACACACCCGCCGCCTCCCGCCCCTACGCACCGACATCACTGACCAGCCGCCGCACCCACTCACCACCCACCCGGCGCCTCCCGCTTCACACCCACCCGCCACACTCACACCCCTACGCACCGACATCACTGACCAGCCGTCGCACGCACTCACCAGACACCTGCCGCCTCACACACGCTCACACCCTAGTGGGACTCCCACCCACAGCCAGCACTCCACTACCCACCCGCCACCCGTACTGATCACCCACCCGATGCCTCACACCCACTCACACCCTAGCGCGACACACATCTCACATTTTTACATCACTTATGTCACCAAAATATACATTGTATTGTGGTGTGTTTACAATAAACCATTTTTAAACAACAATATCGTATTACATTTTCTTCCAGGTTTCTTTTCAACTATTTATAAATAATAATACCTATTACGGATTTACATCCCGGGCAACGCCGGGTATATCAGCTAGTTGTATTATATACAGGTAAAAGACGTATTCACTTGACTGCAATTCATTTGCGGTTTTTGATTCACTTTTGGTGTTTTTTGGGTTAGCGCTTAACTTTTTGCTCAACTTATCTTTTCGAGTCCATGATCCCATTTTATTAGGAAAAATATGTAATTAACACACAAACCCAATGTAACAAAATGTGTCCTGCGGTGGTTCTCTTCTAAAAGGTACTAGGATAAAATTAGACCCAAAGACTGTATATTAAATCTAAAATGTAATAGTGGTACAGTGCTTAGTCACAGAAAAAAGAATGTTACAAAGACTAATGTGTATATATTTACTTTGTTATGCTGAATTCGGGAACACCTCATATTTACAGCTTGTCTTTGTCCCTGTTTTCAGTGGTTTTATACTGCTGAAGAACTTCTTTACAAACAATATTCTCAGATGATCTGATAGCATAAGTATGATTTAATGTTGTCATCATCTTGAGCCCTGGTCATCATCTTGGCACTGTTGGATGAAAGCCTCCATAATAATCTTCCAGGTACTGTGGTTAAAAGCCTTTTTTCATGTTGCTCTAACAAATCTTCTTATTTTGTCCTCTCATCCTACTTTTAGTAGTTGTCTTGGTCTTTTGATATCCCATGGAATCCAGTTGAGTGTCATCTTTTGTCCAATGATGATCATTTATTGTTGCGATATTTTCAGCCCACTGACATATTCGTTTCTTCACTTTTGTGATGACATCACAGACTTTTGATTGCTGCCAAACCCATCCAATAGATTTTCTGCAACTTCTAGTAATACCCAGCATACATCTCTCCATACTTCTTTGCATTGTCTGAAGTTCTGAATTATCTTTGCATTCATGATCCAAATTTCACATCCATATGTGAGCACAGGCAGAGTATATACACACTTTGCTCTTGTGGCACAGTAGGTGGTTACCTTGTAAGACTCTCTTGTTTCTTCCAAATGTGTTCCATACCATCTTTGTAATCCTATTGATTTTATTTGGGAAGCATCCATTACCTGTGGACCAAACTTCTAGTTCTGTTCCATTTATACATCAATCTTTGTAGAGCTGACATTTGTTGAACACCACTTTGGTCTTGTTGATATTCATATAGAGGCCCACCTTCTTACTTAGGCAAGTTATCTGATTTATTGCTGAAGGTGTTCTTCCAAATTATTATTATAGTTTATTTGTAAAGCACAAAAATAGTCCACATTTCAATGCAATGGGGATACAGAGGTTTGATAATTACATAGCAATAAGGACAAACATGCACAGACCGATACAAAGAGATAATGAGGGCCCTGCTCATGAGAGCTAACAATCTAGAGGGAATGAGGGACAATATTAAAACAAAAAGGTAAAGTGGGCTCATTGTGAAATGGGGTATACAACAGGTTGGAGTATGGTTCAGCCAGACAGCTGATCTCATTGAGGTTTGAAGGTGGAGATTAGGGGGTGTTGTATAACATGGAGATTGGTCCAGCCTTACAGCTTGTCCCAGTGGGGTTTGCGGAGGTGAATTGGATGTTAACAGTATGCCAAATAGGCTTCCAGGAAGAGGTGAGTTTTCAGTGAGTTTGTAAAAGTCTAAAAGCTGGGGGAGAGTCTGATGGTATGTGATAGGGGATTTCAGAGAGAGGGGGCAGCATGGGAGAAGTCTTTTGTAGACGGGAATGAGAGGAGTTGATGAGGAAAGACTGTCGTGGACAGAAGGTAGGGTGCGTTTAGGGATATGTTTTGTATTGAGGGCTGAGGTGTAAGGTGAGGCCATGTCGTTGATAGCTTTGTAAGTCAGGATTTTAAATTTTGATTCTAGAGGAAATGGATAGCCAGTGTAGGGATTTGTGTAGTGGAGCAGCAGAAGTGAGTGAGGTAGACAAGTCTGGCAGCATTTTGGATAGATTGGAGTTGGGATAGGTGGACAAGTGGAATTTCAACTAGGCGAAGGTTGCAGTATTCAAGACAGGACAAGATGAGTGATTGAATTAGTTGTATTATGAGTAAGGAAAGGGCATGTCTTAGCAATATTTCAGAAGTGGAGACGGCATGACTTCATGAGGGACTGAATGTGAGGAATGAAGGAGAGGACAAAGTCAAAGATGACCCCTAGACAGCGGACTTGGGATGTTAATGAGATGATAGTGGGGGTTACAGTGAGGGAGATGTTGGGTGTTTGGATGGAAAGGGGAGAGCGTATTTGTTCTGTTTTGGACATGTTAAGCTTCAAGTAATGGTGGGACATACAGGAGGAGATTCCAGACATGTTTGAGGACACGGGACAGGAGAGAGGTGGAGAGGTAAGGGGAGGAAAGGTAAATTTGGATGTCATCGACGTTGACCTGATACTGTAAGCCAAAGGATTGTATTCATTCGACAAGAGAAGAGGTGTACAGTGACTCGCAGAGGGCCAAGGATAGAGCCATGTGGGACCCCAACAGAGGTAGTAAAGATAAGGAGAGACCAGAGAATAAAACACTGAAGGAATAGTTGGATAGGTAGGATATGAACCAGGAGAAGGCTGTGTCACGAAGACCAATGGAGTGGAGTGTTCAGGAGAAGGGACCACTTTAGTTAGTGCTGTCTCAATAGATTGTAGTTGATGGAAACCAGATTGCAGGGAGTTGGATGAGACCAAGTGAGTCAGGTGGTTGTATACAAGTCGCTCAGAGACAAAGGGTTGGAGAGGGGTTGAAGGTTTCTTTTAAAGTGTTGCTTTGATCACATGGTATCTCCCTGTCACTGTTGCTGATCCTTATCTTGTATCTTAATGTAATCTAATGGTTGATGTGGCATTTTCGTAAAGCTTCCCCATAGTATAAATGTATGCTTCTTCAACACTGTCTTAATGTTTTTAAAAGGGTGAATATAAATTGTGTGTATGTGGTTCCTCTGCACTTGGTAGCATGATAATGCAACCTACAGCTCATGTGCACTCACACACTGATTGTTGTTGTCGGGTAGCCAAGCAACGTAGTGCGAACAGCATGGCCCCCAAGCTTTTTTGTTGGTATTTGCACTTCCGGGTTAGTGGGTATTTAATGTATGTTGTATTCTCCATGAATTGACACCGCCGTGATGAAGGTCCTGATCTAGCGACCGAAACGTTGAATGACTTGCAGCTCCAACCATCACAGGGACTGTGTTCAGTCTACAAAGGTATATATACAAAGGTATATAGTTTCTATAGTTGGTGAAACGCAAATCAATAACCAAATTGAAAATGGGGTCAGAATGAACTCTGCCTCAGAGGATTCCTCCTCCTTGTCTTCTCTGGTTATCTGAGAAAAAGTGTAGCATGTAATGCACAATATATTCAAAGATAGTAACATGTGACAATCCCACTCACATTTTTAAGAACAATGCAGGCATGTAGTGCAAGTGCACAGTCACAATGGCAGCTGGTATCTGTGGCCTTTCCAGGTTTGGAGGCTGATTCCTCTTCGCCTCCAGTGTCTGACGTCGCCTCTGGCAGTTGTTACGTCCGTATATACACCCATTGCTCAGCTCAGATACCTCTGTCTCTCCAAACACACTACTCACCACAAAGTCAAAAGTCCAGACTTGTTTCACCATGATAGCTTCCTCAGGAGTCCATATATATTCGGAATCCGTTTTCAATTTGGTTATTGGTTTGCGTTTCACCAACTATAGAAAACATATAGCAAAAAAATGTGAAGATGGTCAAGTGACTCATCTAGCAGCAATATATTACTTTATATTTCTCAAACATTTTCATTGCTTTGCAATGGAAGCATTCTTCTAATCGTGTAGTGCTTGTTCACTTATGAGAGCTTGGACAATAAATCCCGGGTACAAAAATGTACATGCTGAATACATGTTAACAATTTTGACGTTCGTAGGAAATGAAAATTGGTAACTTTTTTTAAATTTTATTTCTTTACAGGTGTCTGTATCCTGCTTTGACCAAGGATGCCTCTAGTAAAAAGAAACATCGATCCTAGGCACCTGTGCCACACTGTACTTCCCAGGGTTATCAAGAATGAACTGGAATGTGTAACAAATATTTCCTTGGCAAATATCATTAGACAACTAAGTAGCCTGAGTAAGTATGTTTCTCAGTATCCTAATTTCTACAAATTGTAAACCCTTGTAGCAAACCTAAACCAAAATGACTGGACTTTTAACCTTGGGTCCATGCACACTGCAAGGGTCCTAAAACTGTACTTTCAACACTACTTGAATGAATGCTTCCAAAACGATGCAAAGTGCTCTAGCATTGATGAGCGTTATGTAAATCTATATCATATTGAAACATGTTTGACTTTAACTTAAGAGACTTTTCCATGATTCTAATCTCCTGGGTATTTGTCTCTATAGATTAATCTAATGCCTGGTTCTATAGTCCAATGTTTTTAATGATTGACACTGTAATAAACTGGTATCCTCTATACCAGGTGCACAATTCTGTTCTTCTCCCTCCCTTCCCTCCCCCCTATTTATTTATATCAATAAGCATTCACTGTTCAGCTGTATTGATTGAAATATTGTTGGATGATTTTATTTTATTGCAGTCCCCCCCTCCCCCCGTTCCATAATGTAGCCGCTTGTATAATACAAATGCAATGTGTCATGATAGAGCCATACTTTGGTTAATTGCGTGTGAGCGGTCTAGCAACCAAGGGATTAACTTTTTTGTTTTAAAATAACTTTTTCCTGTCTTTTGTGGGGGTACCATGGATTGTCAAGGTGTCTGACTTGATTAGGATAATAAAACAATTAAACGTATACCATGCTTACATTAAGGTGACAGCTGACAATCTGATTTTGTCTGCAAGATCCAGCTTCAAAGGGCATCTTAAAAGTTCTGAGACCATTCCTGACCAGCAGCTCAAAAGGTGAAAGAAAGGACACCAGGGACTATGGTTACAAATTCACCATATTTTTGATAATTCAGATTTGATCCAACCCACCTGTAACGGCGCATAGTGCGGAAAAAAAAAATATATATATATATATATATATATCATGGACCGCAATATAAAAGGATACCTGTATTACAAATATCTGCTGGTTTGTTACCCTCTCAAAATTAGAAGCGAGACTAGAAAAAAAGAGGTGTCTATGCGTGCATCAAAATCATCTGAGTGCAAGGACTCTGGTAGCATTAATCTAGTAGTTATAGTGAGAGTGTTATGGGGTATTTTATACTCTCAAATTAAAATAATTCGCTCTTTCCCAGAAAGCCAGGCATCAAAGTGTCAGAGAATGATGAATGGGGGATAGGTCATACCACCCCAGGCTTGTCAGACCTTTTGGGGCTCAGTCTCACAGATGAAAGAATTTACTTACTATAACAGTTATCTGAAACCTAAAAATCAGATCTGCTAAGGGGGGCACATGGGTGCGCACTGTAGGTCTCATATTTTATTTTCAAGACACTTTGAAGAGCATGATACAACACTTTGATCGGTAATGTATAGGGTTTCCTTTTTTACCCTTTTATTTTATAAAACTCTTCATTTAAATACTGTGTTTTGGGTGATTTTATTTTCTGTAAATAAGCATGGTACCCTTTTTGTAAGTTTACATCTAAATTGGAAAAACTACTGGTTTTGAGCTTTAATTGAACCTAGTACCATTTGAAGAGATTAACTTCATTTTCAGACACATTTTGCTAAATAGTTTTTTTGTGTTACTGAATTTTTCTAGCGTTATGGGGTGTGGAGACTCCTGAGGTTTTAAGGCCTTCAATTAATCCTGGTGGTGGCAGCGTAATTGGGGTATAGTAGGACTTTGGGATGTTATTGCTCACTTTTAGTGCTCTGCAGGGGGTGGTAAGTGAGTCGGCTGAATACCCACACTGTAAATTTCTTTCATTTGTTGCTGCTCAAGCTTCCTGTTTGTCTCATTGTTGTGGAATTGCTAGTAAACAATTTTTCTTGAATAGATTTTGGGATTTTTTTAAAAGAATATACTCAAGTTATTGAGTAAAACAAATGTCCAACAAGGAGTGACTTAACATACTGGTCTGTATACAAGAAAAGCATTAAATGAATAGCAGCTGTCAAAGCAAGGAAGCCGCAGAATGACAACTACAATATACTGGCTCCCAATTATGTATTGAGAATAATCCACATTGCCAAATAAACACCAGTGTTAACTCTTACAATAACACATTTCTGAAGCAAACTAAATTAATCCAATTATTCTATCAACTAAGGCAAAAACGTATTTGAGAAGAGCAGATGGAAAGATTAAGTGAAAATTGGCACTGCTATTTCGTTCACACAAACGTTTTGTGAACAACTTGGCATTGTAATTGGATTTCTTAAACAAGTGTAGCGCACTTTCCCCCACCCCCTGGGAGATGTGTGGCTACGGCGTGTAGGTGTAGTGCAATTCCTATAGTGCCCAGGAGATCTGAGCCACTGCCGTTGGGAACCTGAGGTACACCTGAGTGATGCTAGGTAGCGCCTCCACCTGTACGGGATTCTACTGTGTGGAATACCCTCGTTACAGGACACAAAGAATTACACATTGGTATAAGATAACGATTTTACTGCAGGTGACCAAAGATGGCTCACACCCATATATATATACAGTCCCACCAACCGCCAGGCCACGCACGACCGTGCCCTCCATCCTCCACCTGGAATACAGTCCCCAAAGTACTGAAGGGGCCCTTGGGCACCCAACCACCCTGGCGTCCACAAGGTAATTCCACACCCAATGTGTGGTACAGCGCTGTCCACTAAAGTGTTTGGTCGGTGCACGTGTAGAGTTGGGTACCTGCCGTGTGATCCCACACAGGGGCACGCTGTGGAAGATAGGATCCACTGATCCAGTGATGAGTCCGCCTCCACGGTGGGTGGTATCCAGCTGGAGGGTCCCTCACTGATGATAGTCTCTGATGGAGCAGGGGTCTGGTCCCAGGCCACCTGAGGACAGGATGCAGCTGCATCCAGGGGATATCTGGCCTAGTGCAGGTGTCACCGACACCTGCACATACCTCTTACACCTACCTTGTCCCAGTTCTGACTGGTGTGGTCTCAGATTCGCGCCAAACCTAACCCCTAGCTGGCCGTGATCCTGGCAGCCCTATTGGCTGTTCGCGCCCATGTGATCGCAGCCCCTGGGTCTGCTGGGGTTTTTAGTTCCCCATACAGAGCCTGGTTCCCTACTGGCCGCCTCTCGCGCCTATGGTACTACGCATGTGCCAATATGTAATGGCCGCCGGTTCCGCATGCGCGAACCTCCACACGTTCAACATGGCGGTGCCTTTTACCGGGAGCTGCTGGAGCCTGCAGCAATCCGCTCGCTGCTCCACACCCCTGCAGTGCCGCCCGCATCTCGCCTGGGTGCGCGCTCTCAACTGGAGGTAAGGGGGCCCAGGGGGAACCCTGCTATACTAGTATATTTAACATTTTTTACTGAATACATGTTAATCAGATTTCTTCAACATGAATCCTTTGAATCTGGCAGGAGATGGCAGAGGGCAGTTTGCCTGTGTATAACATGTGCTACTCTAGTACATGGACGGTAAGATCACACAAAAGGGAGTGATTAAAGCAAGTCTGATCCCTTCAAAGTTTCAGCTTACTGTCTTTGCAAACTATCTTTGAAAAAAATTATACAAAGAAATAATGATTGTTTGCATCAATCATGCAGAATCACAACCATAAACTGGTCTCCTCCATTAGTTTATTTTGTTCTTACGCGGTACCACACCTTTAAACCAAGACATTGTGCTTGATGATGATCTTTTGATTTAAAACATTCCATCTTGTGTAGTGGTTGAGTTGTCTGTTTTGTCTTTTATTGCTACTACCTTTTAAATGTCCAAGATCATCTGTTGTCTGTAAGAGAGTAAGATGATTAGATGTAATCATACCTCTACTTTTTCTCCTCACACCAGAGTAGGTAAATATCATTTGAAGATGACGATCCTTTGGGCTTGGCAATATGTGCTTGCACGCAAGATGTATTTTAATTTGAAATTTTATTTTCTCATCTTAATTTCTGCTTTAGTAAAATCTGTAAAGTCTCCTTGGACTCGAAGGCCAACGATAAATCAACTTTCCTGCCACATGAGTTGTAACAATTTCTGTATAATGTAAACTTCTTATGCGTTCTGAATTGATAAGTACACATTCACTTAATCCAGAATGTTCATGATCGCCTTTGGAAACCTTGATTTGTTTTCTGCCCTTTTTAAATTGTTTTTAAAGACATACTGAAGTTATGAACCTTTTTAAAAAATTAGAAGTAAGTGCATTCCATCTTGTTGATAGTTTATGGTATGTAAAGTTTGCAATATCATAAACTTCAGTGAAATTTAACAGAACGCTCAACTATCCCCATATGACTAGACGATGAAATGTTAAAGCCGTAATCCAGCCCAAATAGGCTATAAAAATATAGCCTAATTGAACCTCCCCTTTCATTTTCCAGATGACTGTATGAATGATAATCTGCTCCAAGTGAATTTCATTGTATCACAGAATCTTACCCTTAAGGTTAACCCACTAACCTCAGCCTGATTTCTTGATAAAGGGCTTTTTAAACTTTCTGTGGTTTTGTGTGGTGCATTACTAATTGACACTGCAGTAATAACTTTATTTATTGTATCATTATGATTGGAAACCTTAATTAGAGATGTGCAAAAAAAAAAATATATATATCGGTATGAAAACTACAAATTTTGCAACTGCCTTTTGGATAGTTTTGCACATCTCTATCCAGAATATTGTCTGTGTTTAGATGAAGTGATATAAATCCAACATCTTTGTGTTTCAGGTAAATATGCTGAAGATGTATTTGGGGAACTCTTTAATGAAGCTCACAGTTTTTCCTTCAGAGTGAACTCGTTACAGGAACGTGTGGACCGGTTATCGATTAGTGTAACACAACTTGATCCAAAAGAGGAAGAACGTAAGTTTTGATAGTCTTGTGTCTAAATAATCTGTCCCTATTTTGTATGTTTATTTTCTTTTATCTTTTTTCTCTTACATTTCTGTGCATTATACTGCCTTCACAAACAGAAGCTGATTGCAGCATTTCACTTTTACAGACTGGGCAGGGACAAGGTTTTTTTTCTTTTTTCTTTTGCACAGTTCTTGCATTGTGAGACTTTTTTTACTTTAGGTTTACTAGCTAAAAAAACAAAACATTTGTTGGACATACCTTGCAAATCACGGATAATTCTCTTGACAAGGCAACACAGCTGGACAGCTGCTAGCTGCTATTGTCTGAGGTAAGCACATGAAATAGGTCATCTTGAGTTCCACATTCCGTTGCAGTTAATTAAACAATGGAGGGAAGCATTAAAGCAGCATCCCATGTCTAGCGGGCAAATTTCCTGTCTTGATAATCTGTTTAATGCAGTATCTCTTATGCAGTTCCAATCCCACAAAGCTCTTGCTCCTCACATAACCAAAACCGTAATTACTCCAACTACCAATAGCAAAAGAACAGCTATGGTAGAGCGTTGCCAGAAAGCATTTATAATTGATAGGTCTTTTGTCTACTTTAATGTTTTTATTTTATTTTAGGGTATCTTTCCTTGAAGCAATATATTTAAGTACTTGGAAGGCATTCAGTAGCTTTATAGTGGAACCTAGGTCTTATGCAGTAAGGTTATGCATGACATTCCTGAAAGTTAAAAGGAAGACAACTAGACTTATAGGATAAAACCTAGGAGCTTAACTAAATTTCACTCTTGGTTTCCAGGATTGAGTGAGAAATCGTATTGTCTGTGGTACAGTAGATGCCACTAACCTTATGAATTTATCAGTGAGGATCGTAATTAAAAAATATTAAATTGAAAGGCAGAATGAGTGTTTGCAATATAGAATCATCCAAACATCTACTATTTATTTATTTGTTTATGCTTGAGTCCAGCTCATAATTCTACAGCTGTTTAAATGAAGAGCTTTATAAGTATATGCAATATAATGGTCTTCAAAAATAACATTCAATTTCTGAAATGGAAATAATCCCTTGGTATTAACAGATTTGTGCGATTTGCAGATTGGCGAATTTTGATGTTGTTGTCGCTAACATTAATTTATAAAAATTCAAATGTATATACCAGTGGTTTTCAACTGTTTAAAATTCACTGTGAAGTATTTATCAAGGTGTATGTGTTCAAAAATCCCTTACATACAAACATATCTGCAAATGTCCCAGATATTCAGATGGTGTTTAAATGGAATAGCCAGTATGAAGAAAAGATGTAACTTTTAGAATATGATGGAGCATCAGACTTCTAGGCTGAAATTAAAACGACATGCAAAGGTGCAATTAAAAAAAGTGCCTCGCTGTATGACGGATCTTTTGTATTGATTTTTGCATTGCTTGTATCTACAAGTAAAATTACTATATGAGGACGACTCGCATATGATCAGGGCTGGAAATCAGTCTGTGCAGCAGCCAGCTAGAATTTGTACTAGCCAGGCTAGATGTGAGTTGTTCATTGTGATGCCTTTCTGTAAACCAACATGAGAATCTGTATAGGTCCTATAAAATTATCTCCTATCCCTGTACACCCAATACCTTCTCTCTCTCTCTACCTCTTCACACCATTGCCTAATTGTTCTATTTAGTTCAGTTTAGCTCGAGTCGGAAAGGGGGGTTTGGAGCTGAGCATGTCTTGTCTGATATGTAGGCTTTAGAAACAGTGGGCTGGGGAGACTGAGAGGAACACAAACCAGGCTGAAAAATGCACTCGCTCGTAGTGAGCAGACAAGTGCATTTTTATTAGTTTTGCACAGGAGAATGGTGTATCTTATTTGTGTATGTATTTGTAAACCTGTGGCAGTGCTCAGCTTTAGAAGAAAAAAATAATAATAATATTGACCTCTTGGTCAAAAATTCAGAATATAAAGTTAGAGGAAGAAGGTAAATTTATAAATCACTGGTGTTTTATCCCATCAATGTTCCGAAGAATATGTAACTTAATTTGATACATCTTTAGAAAAAGGGGCTTTTATATATTTGTTTCATTCTCTAGTTTTAATGTTGGTGTACATCATTTTTAATTTGTATAGCATGTAATCCTTCACAATGGACAGTTGCCAGTGTTCTTATAGTTGCAGTAGCTTCAGCAGAGTGCATTGGGCCATAGATCCTTGCTATTATTTCAGTACACTTCACCCTGACACGGCTTATCCTTGACAATAGCACGATATTCTTACACATCCACCAAGCACTAGTCCGTTCTCACTAGTGGCCATTTTAGTCTCGTCTTGGCAAGACTTCTACACATGGCTTTTCTGTGGAAATGGACTAAATACTTTAGAGCAGACATGAATACTTTCACACTCCTTTCACAGAATACAATATTGACAGTCACAGCTGCTCATTTAAGATCTGGGACTGAACCAGTTCACTCTAATGGCTGAAGTATGTTTTGTGCTGCCACCTCGCATCTGTTTTAAGGGCTTTATCGTATGAGTGTAGTAAAGAATCAGGGCTGACTTTCCAAGAGCCATGGGGAGGCCTTGGTCAGAAATAAATGAGATGTTTGGCCAAAGGTATTGGCACTTAATGCACCACTATGAGTTTGGGAGATTTCTGTGAATGAGAAAAGGGAATAAGAAGCGTCGATCACATGAATAGGAAGTAGAAACGGAAATAAAGCAAACAAGTGCGCTCTCAAGTTTATTTTAATAGGGACAAGACCAGCTCAGTAGGAAACTGCCGTTTTCCACATCAAAGACTACAGAAAATCCTTGTAATTTTAACCATTGTTTGACTTATGTTACACTGCAAAGCAGAAGAATTGGATTGGAAATTGGGTTATAAGAAATGGACTCCCTTCATATTAATTTGTTAACTTCAAGTTACAGTAAAAAAAAAAAGACCTTGCATTCTTGTAATAAAAAAATATTGAGTTAAGAAAACCTGACTGAAACAGCTGTTAAATTTGAGGAACAACTGCTGGGAAAACGGAGTAGCTGCTGTTTTCCAGTCAATGCTAAAATGTCATCTCTGATTTTGAATATAATAAAGAGTCTGTGATCTCTTTAAGCTTCTTGTGTTTAAAGGGAGACTACACCATGGAGTTAAGGCACAAGCTACAAGCACTTGCTTGATCACAGCACCCGCGGAAAGCTTTCCCTTTTATTTATTTTTATTAAGATTTCTTTATATTAATATTTTCATTGTTTACCTTTATTTTTGGCTAATTTAATTTTATTGAAATGTAAGATTTGTTTTATTCCACTAGGAATAAATTAAGCAACATATTCTCATATTTCCATGCTACTTATGTTTACATACTTAATGAGCTACTGTACACAAAACCAACAACATGGAAGGGTCAAAATAAAATCTTTCACACCTTGGGAAGTGAAATTAGATAGCATATGAGCCTTTTCTAAATAGTTTTAATAGCCATGTAAATTATGTACTAAGGAATCAACAGCTACTGCTATTTTTTTTATTTTTTATATGCATTCACTTCTACAAACCTTTTATTAGAATCACTATCAAACACTTAGACTGTACAACCATTTTTGTTCCCCACTAAAACATCGACAATCTTCTTGTGAAACATTAAAATGTAGAGGTTCAAATTCAGGTGTATTCACTTCCAAGGGTAGTAGCACTTGGACTGTGTCTGTGCAAGGTCCCGCTCAAACCCCTCTTTTTAGTTTCCACTTACTATGTGTACAAACTAGCCATACGGCTGAATCTGGATGCTACTTCAAAAGACACCACTGAGCAATGCTCAGAAAATATGGACTTTTACAGGTCATTCAAAGGAATGGACTTTAAGGTGTCTCCCAGCACGAGGGATTTTATGGAGTGTAACGTCTTGGTAAATATGGCCCATAGTCCTTCATTTAATTTGCGTTAATTGAAGCCTCCATATTTCAGATGCTTACCAGCATCCACTCTTCTGTTACTAACGATGCACGTTGAGGGCTCATTGTGGAAATACAAAAAATATCAGCCATTTTTAAATATGGTCAGACAGGAAAGGGAAGTGGGGGGGGAAAGAGATAATCCCTAATAAATATCTTCTGAAGTAGACTGTACTAAACCGTGCTGCAAGGAATAATAGTGGTCGGACTGCATTTAGCATGCATTAACAGTACTGCTGGAGTTACTGATTTAGGGATATTGACTAGGGAATCTCCCATGTTTCTCACGGGTCAGAGCCAGGGACACCTGTAAGTACAGCTATCACTACGCTGATCTCTTCAGTACACCGGCACTGTCTGAGGGAGTCGTCCATTGCTGACGCAGGTAACAGACCGTACGCCACACACACTGGAAAAGGCCTACAGACACCTGCAGCATGGCAAAACTCGGACACCACACACATGTGACAATGCAGATGCTTAGATCTCTACACAACGGATACAGACGCAAGACTGTAAGGTCCATGCGGTCAGTCACACACACAAGGCCCATGAAAAGTTTGAATCTGACATTGACGAACACCGTGACAAGTTAGAGGAGGCTTGGGAGAATACTGCACTTGAAATGTCTAATGTTACAAATATTAGTGATCAAGAAAAGCAGATTGAACAGGCTATAGCTCAACAGAGGTCATGCCATAGACTTTATCAAATGCTGTCACAGACTTTTCACGTACCTGACCGGGACAATACTGAAGAAAGCTTGTAAGAACGTGAACTGCAAAAAGCAGTTGATCTGGAACGTGATGGCTTCGTGCCAACCGCTATCACGGAAGCTGAAAGCCAGAGCAATGACCTATTGCGGAGACTGCATCACAGCGCTCCAGCACATCCAGACATTTAACATGGTCATCAAATTCAGTGCGATCCAATGTATCTAGCGCAGGTGCTACAAGTACGGGAGCTACCGCAGAGACCTCACATGTAAGGGCTGCTTACAGTCGGAAAGAGGTAGCCATGAAATTGGAGAGATCCTGTATCGAAGAAGAGGAGCAGAGGGACGCTGCTGCAGCCACAGGTGCTGCTGCCACTGCTAACGCCAGCGCATGGGAAGGCCGATTTGTAAGCAAATTTAGAGGCCTTACATGAAGAAAAGGAACCGGCTGCCGCTGAAGCCCAAGCCGTATGACAATATGACCGGGAGCACCGGAGCAATCGAATAACTTCAGAAGACCAAGCCCAACGTACCAGAAACTATGTAATAAACAATGCCAGTTCACCATCCGATGAGGAGGGTATCACAGATGACGAAGCTATGGAGAATCCACGTGAAGTAGATGCTGTTCCTCAAAAGCAGTAGTCTCCAAACTTTTACGTACGTGGGACACATCGTATATTCTACACATTTTCGCGAGCCAAAGAAAAAAAAATATTTTTATATATTTTATAAATGAATGATTAAGTTTTATTTTTTATCTTTTTGAGGTAATCAGCATGATATGATTCAGAACAAAAGAGAAATGTGACAATTACGAAGAAAGGATGCCGTGCTTACACTGGGAAAGGATATATAATGAGCAAAAATATATATATTTCAAGTTGCTGCGGGACGGATAAAATCTTGTGGGGGGCCTGACTGGGCCCCTGGGCTGTAGTTTGGAGACCCCTGCTCTAAAGGCATTCACTACCTGGGATGACTACAGCTACCACAGTGATCCACATGCTCGCACAAGTACAGATGCACTACAACAGGCTCACAATCCAGGTACGCTCATACTGAGAAACACACTTCCCCGTGCTTACATGCAGCAACCGCACATCCACCGTAAGGAAGAGACAACTGCAAGGTTCTCCTTAGCAAGAACCATTGCACATAACGCTTACTCGACACGCACATACACACACACACACCAAAGGCATCTGGTTAACCCCACTCTACCTTACAGTTCAACTCTGCAAACCTAAATGGCGAATAGAGTAACATATCCAAATACAACAGCCCACATCTTCCGCAACGGTCTCAGACTGAAGCATCAGGCTTGACAGACATAGCCAAGTACTTGGTCCAGTGTGAAGTGGTCAACACATGATTTGCCAAGTTCGACGCCCGTCCAGAGCACTACGGAGCATGGACGTCTACATTCAACAATATAATCGGGAGCCTGGACATCACCGCGAGTGAAGAACTTGACCTGCTAGCCAAATGGTTGTGGAGAGAATTTTTACATTTACTGACCTCAGTCTCTTCACATACTCTGAACAGCACTCAAGAAGGTCTTAACTCAGTATGGCAAAGACTAGAGGAGTGCTATGGCAGCCCAAAGATAATTGAAGATGGCTTTTCAAAAGTATTGATAATTTCCCCAGAATCTCGTGCAACGACCATATAATATTGTGAGAGCTTGGAGATCTGCTACGGGGATTTTAGTTTGCATAGGCTGACCCATTTCTACCAGATGGATCTCGCAAGCTTCAAGATACAAGATAGAAGATACGTTCTTTTCAAACTTCATTAGTAATAAGCAAAATCAAGAAATGATCCTAGCTTCGCCCTACGTACATTAACCGTATCTAGTGCAAGCTACTTAAAGAATGAAGGACCAGTGACAAGATACAGCAACACTAAAACATCTATATCGGTCCACAGGACAGACGTGTCTCCTACAACATATACACGCCCTAATCATCCTATCACTACAAGGAAGGAAACGGGATCCAAATATGGAATGTCCTATACAGAAGAAACGACGCCCACTTAACAAGTGTATTGGGTTTAGAATGAAGTCCATAGAGGAACGCAGGAACCTATGCAAGGAACTTGGAGTTTGCTTCAAATGCTGCGCTTCCACAAATCACTTATTCCGAGATTGCAAAGAAGCTATGAAATGCACAGTGTGATAGTGACAGGCATGTAGCAGCTTACATACAGATACCTTTATACCTAACCAACTCAATGCCCCTAACCCCATGACAAAGCATGGCGGGGAAGAGGGAGACAAGAAAATATCATCACCATCTGTCACATCCAAGTGTACGGATGTTTGTGGATAAGGACGTGACGGGACATCCTGCACCAAAATATGTCTGGTCGCAGGTCACCCTGAGGAACAACCTGAGAGGGCTACAAGAATATACGCCATCATCGAGGATCAGAGCAACCGATCATTAGTCAGGTCAGAGTTCTTTGACTTATACAACATCCGAGACAATGCCTCCCCCTACGCATTCAGCAAATGAGCAGGACGGATCGAAACAACCGGGAGAAGAGCAAACGCCTACATCATGTGTTCCATAGATGTTAGCATAAAGATACCACTCCCTGCTCTTATAGAATGTAATCAAATTGTCATGAACAGGAGCGAGATTCCCACACCAGACGCGACACGGCATCACCCACACCTTAGGGTATCAATCGCATCCCACCTTTAGAACAAGATGCCCAGATTTTACTACTCGCAGAAACATCCTGAAATGTACACAAAATTTGCGAACAGCGCAACGGATCTCATAACGCCTCGTATGCCCAAAGACTTGACCTTGGGTGGGTAATAGTGGGCGACGTATGCATTGACAAAGTGCATAAATTGGACAGCATTGAAGCCCGACGAACAAACATAATGGAATATGGACATGCATGCATCTGCAAACCCTGTCCTAGCCATATCCATGTGAAAGAAAGAGGAACAGTCATATCACTGAAACCCACAAAGACCTCTTCAGATCAGAGAACCTTGGCAATGGCCTAGGATGTACAGCAGTCCAGATGACAAAAGAAGATGAACCACCTTCGTCAAGTGAAGGAAAACATTTCACGAGGGTGATGGACAAATCAAACAGTTTGGTGGCTCTGCTTCCATTCCATTCACCCAGTAGACATCTCCTAAACAGAGTTGAAGGAACCAGGAAATCCACATGACCAAATCAGAGGCACAATGTGCTTGTATACCAGGACCATGCTACTGCGCCAGTGTCTGCAGAGCACGTCATAGCTTGCAAAACCAAAGTCTGACACAACCTGCTGAGATTTAAGGTGCAACTGCGGCGCTCCCCATGAAATATAGCAACTAATTAATGGTGGGTCTATTGAATAAAATCAGTAGCAAATATCAATATAAAACCAGATAACAATATTATACTGGCCCTTTCCAGGAACCTGACGAAGCAAGAGATACTTTACGGAAATAGGAATACCACACAGTCTCAACGCGGCTACCAGTGCCGGAAGTGTTTTTCTATTCATGTAAGTTTATATATACTTACGTTTGTCTATAATAAAGTGCATATATTTTATTCCTATTTGTAATTGTCTTCCTTTCCTGGATTACTGCAAGGACAGAGATTATCCACCAATACAGTCTTCTAGGAACCTAAAGATCAAGTCTGAGGGGGTACCTACGAAACCAAAGATACCTTGATGTGAGGAGCTCACACTTGTCCGTGTGAGTATAGTTGCTATCATCTATCAGCTTTTATCCCCACCATTACCCTATTCGGTTTTATTTATTTTAGATTTCATGTTTACTATATTCATGTTTTATCATTAATTGAGTGTTTTTAGATACATTCTCATGGTTTTCTGCGCTCACCACAACTATACTTCTACAACCTGCTGAGATGCCATCGGTTCTAGCAGACACATTTGAACTATTAAATCCAGACATTTACAGACAGATCCGCCCTCAAGTCTGTGCTCCTATCACAAATGTGACATCTAAGAATAGTCTTGGATCCCATAGTTTCTCAAAATGGTTAATGCTCAACCATGTAACCATTTCTTTCTGCCAAACACCTGGTGGTAAAGTAGACAGCTGTCGTGGTTGGCATCTCTGCAAAAGGTTAAGCACTGTCCGTGAAATAAGAGTCAAAGACGATTGTTACCAGTTGCGTCCAGGAAGAAACACATGCAAAGGAGATCAGCTGCATCAGTGGAAAAAGGAATATTTCTAAAGGGGGTTCCCTCTGGAAGTTTAATCATACAATCAACAAGGACGACCTTATGAGAATAGGCGATCGCCTTACAAATTCCAAATTGTGCTCGGAACACACGATTAGAATTGCTTGACGAACCAGATTCCATGATCCTGGAGGTGGGTTCAACTTGACTGTCCCATGAACCTCTACAACATTTATGTTTGCGGTCTCGACAATTGTCAAAGCCAGAACCTTTATCGGGACAATTACAGAGACATCCTTCTGGTGTCTCAACTGAGCTCTAGTAAAATAAGTACATTCAAGCCTTCGATCTAGGGAGGACCGAAACTGTAAAGACTTGGGATACATCCACTTGGGTGTCCCTATTACCATTTGTGGGTCCCACCCATTCTATGGCTCCTAAAGAGATCTTTTGAAGCACATAGCCATCCTGGACTGGTGCACCTACGTTGCATCCATCTCGCCAAAAAGACTTTGGAGCCAGAGTGGTACCAGCTGTTACCATGGAATTTATGTAGATTATGGACTTCAAAACAATTGCTCTATTGTATATTCATTATATGTTCCACATATGTTATAGTGGTATCTATTGATACCAGACAGGGAGTGTTCTGTACCCTGTATGAGTTTTATTTGCCCTATGGTTGCAGTTACTTTTTAGTATTAGTGTTACTGTGTAACTCCTATAGCAGTCTTCTCGGCCTGTTGCCTAGCAACGCCTTCCTCTGGCCTTTCTGATTTGCTATAATCCAGGAAACCCCTAACACTTGGTTTGGCCCTGCCCTATTTCCTTCATGTCTGATTGTAGCATCCTTCCTTTACAAGCCAGCAGCCATTGTTAGTGGTCTGTCCCTCACTGCTGGGAAAGCTCTGGTGTGGTTTTTTTTTTAACCTTCCCCTAATTTTGCAATCCCAAAGTCCCCTTTTGTTTTCTGTTTGCACTCCCCAATAAAGTTTTCAGAAACCTAAGAAGGACTCTGTTTGCTGGAAAAGGAGGTGAATTTAGCTGTGCGTTTTTACTCACTAAGCCACAGTGAGCCAGGAACATAAAAAATACCAAATATTTACCACAATTATGAGTGATTACATCTTCTGGAGAGTAATAAATGGCGTGCTCATTTTAATTAATCATTTTACAGCTCCATTGCAGAAACCTATATTATATTTGCTCTTTGTAACTGCACACGTTCCAAAACACCTGCTCATCCAAACATTAAACATGTTTCTTAACTTCTTTTGGTAGCAATTAACCTTGGTCTTTTATGTTACTAAAGTTGTAAACCGCTAATGCATGATTTACACTGCTTTCTCTACATTTTTTTTTAAATATGTTTTTTTTATGGCCAGTACTGTTGCATATTCATAAGGTATAGTTCTCATTTTCATTACCTTATTAATCAAAATCAGTTGAATATTCCCCCTTAAAAGAGATTCTGGGCTATTCAAAAGATGCACACAGTTCATTCAGATACTCCACTGAAAAAAAAGTACACAAATTGTGTCTGTCCTTTTTGTACAAAGAGCTTAATTCAGTGAAAATATACTAGTTCTTTGAGTGGGGTTTCCCTCCTCCCCCACCCCTTTTTTTATAATGCAACTTCTTGATTAAATTTGGCTGGAAATTTGAGTTTGACTGGTTGTTTCCATAAATATTTATAGGTGGCTAGTTGAAGAATTAGAAAGGAAATAGAATATACACATAACATAGGTACATTTTATTTTTCATTGAGCATTTGAAAATGTTTTATGGAGCCTATTTGAAAAAGAAAAATAATTGCCATTACTTTGCTTGGGAAGAATCCAAAATGATACTCATTTACAGGGTAATTGTATATAGTCCAAAGCAGCTGTTTGTACCGTTTTCGGACAAAAATGCTGATTGACATCAGTGGGGATTTTCGTCCAAAAATGTCCTGAAAGTCTACTTCAGATAATATTGAAGTCCCTAAGATCACAGAGGCCAACTCTTTAACTCTTTGAGTGACAGAGAGACCAAAGCAGCAGAGTGCCCCAGCACATTGCAATCACATGATTGCTATATCACTGACGTCAACGCAAGAGGAGTCGTCTCCTGTTCCTTTTCCTGTCAGAACTCTTTCAGCCCCTGACGTTTCAGACATGAAAAGATTGCTATGTCATCATGGGATTCTAGTCACAGCACACCACTTGGTCTAGGACATTTGGACGCGACCGAATGGCCGCCGGCGGTTTGCCATGACTCGCCCCACTGCCGGAAGCTGCTGCTGCCGGCCACTTCACTGCTAAGGTAAATGCTTTACCCTAAAGTCCCCTTACCGCTAAAACCCCTTAAATTAACCACTTACCCTTAGCCCTCACCCTAAAACCCCTTAAATTAACCCCTTACCCTAAACCGTAATAAAATTTCTCTTCAGAAGTGGCCAGCAGCGGATCGGCTGCAGTGGGGTGAGTTGCGGTGAAGCTCCGGCGGCCATCTGGTCGCAGCCAAACGGCCACGACCAAATATCCCATTCCGACACTAATAGCATTAAATCATTCAAAAATAGAAAAAAGCAAACAAAAATAGAGGCTACCGACCGAGTGCTCCAGGGTGAACAAACGGCTTTTTGACAATCTAGCAGATCTAGAAAAATACCTCCAAGCACTCAATGTAATTTCAACACAGTTTTGGTATTCAAATGCCTTCATCAGGGGTAAATACATCATAGGACACTCAAGGGATTAATATTAATGTACTCTTACCCACCCGAAGGAAATATCCTGCACACTGTAGTTTAAGAATATCATTAAATTGTGTTATTGGTAATGTTCCTGGTCAAAATGTACAACAATATTAAGTGAAAATCACATCTATTGTGTACACTACAATGTTAGGAGTTGTGTAGTTGCTCATATCCAGCTTAGGAAAGAATGTATCAGGAGTTTCAAAATTGCCATGAGCAGGGGAAGGTAGTCTTTGTAGAATAACTTCTCAAATGGAGTCCACGCAAAGCCTATGTTGATATAAATGTAACCCCTCCCTGCCCGGCTCCTAGGGAGTTTACATAGCTGTTTGTCTATCTGGCTACTGATGATGTGTTACCTTGTCAGGGGTGCTGGTCCGTGCAGGCTTGGCGTGAATGCAGATGGAAATGATGGGCGTCAGGAACTTTGTAGTTCTTAAACAATGATCTTTATTTGTCGCCCCTGGATGCAGGGTCCTCTTTTCTTCCAGTACAATAAATATTGCCATAGTTGGTATATGTTCCCCTGGAACAGTCTATGATCTTAATACAGTGTCATCTTCAAACACCCACTCTTCATACTTGTATATGGTACATATACTTCACGAACTTCAGGGACATCTGTTGCGTGCCTTCCTCTTTGAACAGGCTGCTTCACCTTGGCCATACTTTGGGACCCTAGCTTGAAAGGCACTGTCCCTATCTAAAACACAACAAATGGAACTGGTCTATCCTATACGCTTACATTTTAACTATATACACTGAGGCTCCTCTCCTCAGCCTCCAGAAACTTAAGAGCCTACAAGCTTCAGCAGCTCTATATATACACCCTTTTGAGAGGACACCATGACCCTGGATTCAGAGGGAGGGGTTTGGATATTGCTTAGCCATACTGAACCAGGTGACAGGCTAAACACCTTTTAGAAGGCGAGTGTGGCTAGGCCCTTGCTTGGTTACTTTGCAACATAATATGGGAGAAGGGCATTACTCTGCAGCAACCCATACAGGTATCCCTTTAGGACCCTTAACCCCACTAAATACACATGGTAATCCCAGAGGGGGGTTACATCAATATATCTTAAAAATAAGGCAAAATAAGGTTACAGTATATAATAAAGTATGTGATCAGGTTGTGATATATTGTAATGGTCCGAAATAAGAGTTCTTTGGATAAACATTGTGTAATCTCGGAAACCTGTGAGGTTTTAAAAAACCTGTACAGTAAAATTCCGCATGTTGTTGCATTAAGTCCTTTTTTTAATTTGAAAACAAATATTCACTTCTCTATGATCAATATTATTAATAGGACGATGTAGTACTATGATTAGCATAACAATATTAAAGGAAATTTGTATATGAATAAATGTAAAACACTAGACCCGACGACGTAAGGATGTTCTGTTAACTGTATATTTAAACATTTAGCAGCAACCTATGTTTGGCTTTCCTTTATTCTTTGGCCTATTGAATAATACTCCTGTCTACCTTTCTATTAAATGTTGCACAGTTTTTCCCCTCTCAAAATGTTTCAAGGCTGTTCTTTTCCTACCTTCACATTACTGGTTGTGCTTCAGTTTCATTACAGGACATCACAATGAGGAAAGCATTTCGAAGTTCAACAATTCAGGATCAGCAGTTGTTTGATCGCAAGACTTTGCCAATTCCTCTTCATGAAACATATGACTTATGTGAACATCCTCCACCTCTTAATATACTATCTCCCTACAGGTGAGTGTAAAAAATATACACTTTCCACGTAAAATTACCTACGTTCTATATCTAATTATACACCACAAATGTAGGTCATAAACTGAAATCAAAGCGGTTGCTGCCTTGATGCTGTCCCTGTTAATCTTTTGATAAGTAGATCTGTTTAAATAAATCAATAAAAAAAAAACATCCTTTCTCCAAGAATTTAACTATATAGATTTTTTTCTTTTCCTTGAAATTCACAAAACTGCTGCTGCTTACAGCACATGGTGTACAACAGATTTCACACGTTTGTGCCCATTATTTTAGCATACCAATTAAATTAAAATGTTCTTTGAACATTGTGTTCAATTATGAAGTGTTAATTACCATCAGCAGACACACTTTTTTAACTCCCATTTATTTAATTACTCAGTTATTTTAAACAGCATTGATGTCTTAGCGTGGCATGGCAGAATCCTTGGTCACCATGGTGGATCAATGTAACATTCCGTTTCCCTTGTTGTGCCTACAACATTTTACAAATACTTTTTGTTCCACTGCAAAGTCATGTTTAAGCCTGAACTACAGATATATATTCTTTTAGCTTGGACTTAAAGTTCTGATCATTCAAAGTACTTTTTAAAATGTTGAATCCTCTGAACAAACCTTTCCATGTTGGAGGAGGATGCAATATATGAATGCCATGTAAGCCTTCCCATTCAATGATCTCACATTGGCCGGGAGTCATGAAAATGAGATCTGCACTATCACGCCTGAATCTGCAATATCTAGCATTGACTTTAAAGGCAGGTATCGACGATTTTGCCTCAATAGAGCAGATAATGCTTTGATGACTCCCGCCCAATGTTGCTTACAATTTAATAGTTTCCATTTCATCCTCTATCTACATTGTGCTGCAAAACATTCTCCAATCTATATATAGAGTTGCGGCTGCATTTTAAGGGTTAACCAATTGTAGATGTATTGGTAATAGGCTGGCTGGAAATACAAATTTAGGTATATCTGTGAACGAAGCAATAAAAGGTATGGATTTGTATCCATTCCCTCATTTCCCCCAACTCCCACTTGAACTGAGGGCCACATTGCTTTCTCTGTTTTTGATGGGCATAAAGTATTGCTTTGGATTATCTGAAGCTATGCTTTCTGCATATACTTACTGTTACTTGCTTCGGTTCATAGGTGGAGGATGCAGATACTATTATTAGGATGATAGACTTGGCACAGTGGTTTAGGAGGGGGAGGCAGTGCGTTTGCAGGCTGTGACTATCAGAATTATGTTTTCAGGAGTCTTATCCAAAAAGACAGGTAAGTTCCTGATTTCCTGAGCGTTAATATTGTATTAGATGGCCTGGGGCAGCCATCCAATACTTAGTCTTAAAATAAGTAATACTAGACAGCCATGACTCCTCTTTGAACTAAATAATGACACTGAAAATTAATGTCTGGAATACAAATGTTGAAGGTCGTTAGGACAGAATGGCTAAAGTTAAGTTCATACGTTTAATTAAACATGAAGCTGTAATAGCTTCATGTTTCTCTCTAATACTGTTTAATTATTTTTTTTTACAGGGATGATGGTAAGCAAGGTTTAAAATTTTATACTAATCCATCCTACTTTTTTGATCTGTGGAAAGAGAAGATGCTGCAGGACACAGAGGACAAAAGGAAAGAAAAGAGAAAGCAGAAGGTATTATGACATGAAGCAGCATTTGGAACATAATAGTACTTGTCTGTGCTCTATGCTGTTAAAGGATGAAACAACAATAATAGATATTTCACCCTCAATATATTGTCTTGCACATTTCTGAACTATTTGGGCCCCTCTTTTTTTATGATGCTGTACCAATTACCGTTTTCTGCGTAGTATATATGCACTTGGTCTGCATCAGAACATGTGCTCCCCCATTGTCTGCCGCATACAGTGTAGGTTCATCATGGCAAGTAAAAAGAACAGATGAGGGAAATCATGAAAAGGAGTGTTAAGAAATGATGAAGGAGAGATGAGGCCATTTCTATAAAAGAAGACAAGTTCTAAAAATCTGTTAGTTCCAGTACATTTGTATGGGCGGAACCTATGGTTCTTACCCTGCCTTTCAGAAGAAACCTTACTGAGAAAAGAACACTGTAGTGATTCTAAAGTTTGTGATAATTTTCACAAATTCTCAAGCAGCTCTCAGATCTTGATTGAAGCTCTACAGGCTCATTTAAACATGGCTGTCACCGTTTCATGAAATTCCTTCTAAAACCCTGCATGTTTGATATTACTACAGCACTGTTATCTCATTAGGTAATCCATAAACAAATCTATTCATTGGGGGGAAAAATTGTCCATTGTAATATTCTAATAAACATATTTACAATTGTGAAGAAATAAAGGGGTAGGGGAGTTTTTGTTACTTTATAGTACCAAAGTTTTGTAATGTAGCGTGTTAAGTGTTCCTAATTGGAACTGTGAAAACTCTCAGGGACAACATTTTTACATCCAACATCATAATCAATAACATCATTTATATAAATATTGATGTGAAAACCCTTTTCAAGTTTAAACTCTGCTTGTACACATTGTTATTCTTCTGTCCAAATTAATATATATTGCTGATGTCTAGGTTAATATGATCTGAAATTATGTAATTTCCACCTTGCTTTGTGATGCTTTCCCTTACAGCAAAAGAATATAGATCGTCCACATGAGCCAGAAAAAGTGCCTCGGGCTCCACGTGACAGGCGTCGTGAGTGGCAGAAGTTAGCTCAAGGTCTGGAGCTGGCTGAAGATGACGCAGACCTTCTATATAAGCACTTGGAAATTGTAAATGGCCCAGCCTCACATTATGAAACAAGGTTTGTTTTATTAACCGTATAAACGTTTGTCCTCACTTTCACTTTTGTTTACGAGAAATCGTTTGTACAGTGAAGACTTACAGCACAGATCTTATGCCATAAAATACTCTACTTAAAATACCATACTACCTTTTGTAAGCTTCATGCTGTAGCATACTTCTTTATAAGCATTTTTTTTATTGATTGCGAAACTATCTATTGGGGGCCTCCACACAAACTCATTAAAATTTAGATTTTAGGTCTGTGATTTCAGTGACTTGGAATATAAACTCGGGAGCATGAATTCCTTTTCCTATCTTGTGCTTTTATATTTGTTGCATTACAGTTCCCTGTATTCTAATGTCTACTTTGTAAAGTATTACATACATTTGTGACACTATACAAAATACAGTATATAGACACACCTCAGAATATCCAGCACAGTTTTTTAAGGTTCCGTAACACTCTTTCCAATCCTACATTTCATTCTTACATAAAATGGATTGTCTTCTTGTGCCCAGCATAGCAACGCATCGAGTGCTTTCTTCAAATTAAGCTTTTTCTACAACAAAGAATTAACAAATATCCATTTATATTTAAGTTATAGAACTTTATCAATATATATTTTTCCTGGTTGTTCCCATAGCAGTGGTCACCACTTAAGTTCCACCCTTCGGCTGTGATAGAGATTTCTGTCCTATTTGTTGGAGGACCATAAATAGCCCTTCCTTTCCTCCCCAGGTGGTCTTTTTCTGTCCTATCTTATCTGGGGTACAGTAGCTGTTAGGATTTTTCTGTAATATAGAAGGGGGCTTGATCCACAGGAGTTGTCTGCCTCTCTCCCGCTGAAGCCCAAATGTCCGCACTCCAAGGAGCTGCTTGTTCTGTGGAACTGAAGGGAGGCCAAATAGCCGCTGAGGCTCGCAGCTTCAGAAGCCTGGTAAGAGCTGCCTGTGCAAGAGTCCTGGTATATGCCATACCACGTGGACTTAGAAGACACCGAGGGACGTCGCGGTGACGTTATGAAGAAAAAAGTGGAGGTTTTAAAAGTTCTCAGCAAACAAATGCTGACGCGGTCCTGTTGCTCTGTACTTCACACGAGACGCGCAGAAGACAGCTTTTACACTGGGTAGCTTGCTCAAGTGCTGCAAAGTGAGGTGTAGGTGCTACTAGCCTACCTAAGGATACAGGCACTGCTTACAAACGTGCAGGCCAATCGTGGATGCAGTCTCTACAAAGACTACTATTAAAAAGTTTCAAAGGTAAGCCCCAGGGAGACATTAGTTGTCAATTTGTTTGTTTTATAAAAGATGGGTAATTTGTATTGGTATTTGTATTATGTCAGTATTCCAAGATGACAACAGAAGGATCCAGTGGCCAAAGTTCCTACAGAGCAGGCTACTAGGGAAAAAAGCCACAAGTAAAACAAGACATTGGGCTGCTTGTGATAAGTCGATACTAGGAAAAAAAGAAAAAGCAGACGAGGATTGCCTAAAAGATGCGGCAAAGGATCCAATTGAACCGATGTCTGACTTAATCTTCTGGATGAAGGCGACGGTAAACCAGGGTATAGCATCTTCTACAGTTGTGTGAAAAAGAAAGTACACCCTCTTTGAATTCTATGGTTTTACATATCAGGACATAATAACAATCATCTGTTCCTAAGCAGGTCTTAAATGAGGTAAATACAACGTCAGATGAACAACACCACATGACATATTACACCATGTCATGATTTATTTAACAAAAATAAAGCCAAAATGAAGAAGCTATGTGTGAAAAATGAAGTACACCCTTACTGCTTCCATAGGAATTAAAATGCTAAGTAGCTGTAAGGACGCCGTGTCTCCTACCTCCAGCGTCGTCCCGCTCCTCAGCCCCGACGCTTGTCTCCGCTGCCGGAGCCCCCGGCTCCTCTCTCCCTCCTGTCAGACGTGCGCGCCGCCGGGGCAGACCCCCGCGCACGCCAACGCCTGCGGCTTACCTCCCCAGCGTACTTCCACTTCCTACGCCTACACGGATGTCGCACGCACGCTCGCAAGTATGGCCACCTCCACTGCTGCCAATGATCTTGTTTCTCTCACACCTGTTCTGCATCCAGCCTCAGCGTATCAGCGCTCTACCTACGTCTGACCTCACTGCTAGTAGTTCCCATTGGTCCCTCTCGGTATATAGTGCTACCAGCCCAGAGCTGATTGCTGAGCATAGTCAGACTCTCGTTGTGCTTGCTACAAGCTACCTCGCAGTTCCCGGACTCCCGTTTTCTGGCACCCTCGACCCCGGCTCGTTCATCGGACTTCTACCTTCTCCTCTTCTCGACTTTGGCATTGGACTTCGACTACTCTTGACCTCTCCGACCCTGACTCTGGCAAGTACTTCTACGATTCTACATTCTCCTGCCCAGACCCAGGCTATCTACTCTACTCTGCTTACCGGACCCGCTCACGTGGCTGTAGGGCGGTGGTTTGCTCGTATCCCCACCTCGGCCTCGCGGTTCAGTCCGGTTTGTGGTGAGCACCCGTGACCAGTCCCGTGACAGTAGCAGACAGCAAACTTAATTAAACCCAGCTCAAAACCTAAGATTCTTGGGTATTCCATTCAACAGGCATGGTTTTTCTTCCCTGGTTGTCAGCACGTCAACGAGTTGCTTGTTCCGTGTGAACCAAGGGAAGCCATGCTGCATATTGCTGCTGAGGCTCACAGCTCCAGAAGCCTGGTAAAAGCTGCTTGTGCAGGGGCATGCAGTAGTCCTGGTTGAAGCTGGCTCATACTTACGACAGATGCAAATGCCACAGGCTGTTGTGCCTAACTATAAGCGGTAATGGAGGCGATCAGACACTTCTCCTTATGGTTACGAGGGTGCAGTGTGAAGGTCAGGTCAGAAAATCGTACTTCTGTGACCTATATAAGGAGACAAGGAGGCACAAGAAGTCTCGTACTCCTGGAGCACCCCAATCCAGGGGCTGGACTTCGATGACTTGGAGGTTGAGCAGGAGCTGCTCAGATCCAGAGGGCTATCGCTCAAGGTGGTACAAACCTTTATGGCTTCAAGGAAGGAAACTTCTTCTATAGTTTGCCGTAGAATGTGGCAGCGATTCCATTTGTGGTCTCAACCCCAAAATGGAACCTCCTACTCGCACAATTCTGGAGTTCCTGCAAGAGGGTCTAGAGCTGGGACTTGGTACTAGCTCACTGAAGCACCATCAGCACTGTTAGAAAGCACTTAGCTGCCATAGATCTCATAAGTTGATTCTTCCAAGCTTTGAGGAGAATCGGACCAAAATATAAGGATCTAGTTCCTGCTTGGGACACTCTCTTCTCAAGCTTCAGATACGGATCCAACGTTCAAGACAGTCCTGCAGATGTCAGTGACATCGGCACGTGGGATTGGTGAATTACGGCCTTGTCAGTAAAGGAACCTTTCATCCATCAAGACGTGGTCGTCTTGAGGCCAGTTCAACTCTATGTACTTATCCAAGCTCATTTCAAAATTCCATCTCAATCAGGCGGTAAGAATACCCTCATTTTCCCAAAACCGGCAAATAACAAAGAACAGTTTCTACACATGTTAGATGTGCTCAGGTGCTTAAACCTCTACCTTTCCAGAACGGAAGGATTTAGGAAGTCAGAAAGGCTGTTCATCCTTCCAAAGAGACTAAGGAAGGGACAAACCGCCTCAAAGTCTACGACTAGTAACTAAATTGTAAGGCCTATTACGAAGGCCTATACTATCTAGAAAATTCCAACCCCAGAGCTGGTAAAGGCCCATTCTATGAGAGACATGGCTACATCCTGAGCAGCAAAGGTTAAGGCTTACCCTGCAGAATTATGCAGGACGTCAATATGGTCGTCAATTAGTATGTTTATGAAGCACTATTTTATTTTTTATTTTTGTCGGTACTGCTATGGCTAGTCCAATTGGTGACCACTGCCATGGGGACACCGAGGAAAATAGAAAGTTGATACTCAACTTGCCGTCATTTTCTTTTCCTGGAGTCCATCCATGGCAGTGCTCGCCAATTCCCTCCCAAATGTTATGTCTAAGATTATATTAATGTTTCTAGTTATACATTAGAAATTCCTTCTAAAACCCTGTATGTTTGGTATCACTACAGCATTGTTACCTCATTGGTTAATCTATAAATAAATACATATATTCATTGACATTTGTATGTGTCTTTTCTAAAATTCTAATAAAAAATTAAAATTATGAAGAAATAAACCAGTAGCTAAGTTTTGGTTTTCTAGTATTAATGTTTGGTCATGTTGTAGCACTGCAAAAACTTTCACATTACATGTTTATCAAGAATGTGACATTGATTTGGTCTATTTGTGCCCAGCATGGGAATGCATTGTGTACTTTTGTTTTTTTTTTTTTCAAATTAAGCTATTCCTGCTACGACAAAGAATTAACAAATACTGTATGCCTTTAATAAGTGAAATTAACCTCTTCAACAACCACTCAAGTGCCCCACATTGTGGGGATACTTTTCAGTAAAGGTTTTTGCAATACATTACATTTTCAATATTTTAAAGTAATAATGGGACCAAGAACAAGCTTAAAAGAAACAGCGTACATTCATTGTGGATCCACGAAGGCCTTCAAGAGATGTGATGCTAGTAGGATTTCGGTCCACACTGTTGCAAGATCTCCACATTTATAGCATAATGCTGGTGCTTGCAGAACCATTAATTTGTGCAACTAATACAAATATTTATCTTGGTTATGTTTAAGAATTATGCAAGAGATTTTGTTTTCAACATGCATTAACAGATAATTAGGTCAAATAATACATACAAAATGTAATTCTTAGTACCAACCTCTCCATCACAGTAGTTTAGTTGCTGCCATGCCACAGTGTTTCTCTTTATTTGGAAAATATAAATATTGATTTTCTGTATTTTCCTTGTTTCCGTTATAGATGGTCTGAATGTGGTGGGTCAAGAAATGGTCTTCAAGCATAATGACCCCTGTATTAAAGCTTAAGGCCTATTTTTTTTTTTTTTTTTTGTATGGAAAATAAATTTTAGTCAAATTATACATGAAAATAGTCAAACTAATTTTAAAGAAATTAGTTTGAACTTCGGAAAGGAATTATAAATGCACTTTCTGGTGTGTTTTATTTTTTTTTTAATTTATTTATTTTTTTGACATGGGTGTCCCTTTATTTTATCTATGCATTTTCTAAAATTCTGGCATATTTCTGACCATTCTTAGTTTTAATAACAAAAAATATTAGACCGCACACCACACAGTCTGTATAAAGAGAAACACTAGATGCAAACGGGAACCGGGAGGACCCTATTTCCTCCCAAATAATCAATGAACCACAAATGTTCCCAGCACTCAAACGGAAAAAACAAAGAAGTAAATGGATCAGCCAAAAACGCATTTAATGGTACACGAATGATGCACACAATGGTCAAACATAGACCGAAAAACACACTATGTACTAGGATAGGGACAAGGACAGGGAAGGGGAGAAGGGAGAGGGGAGGGAGGGAAAAAGTGGGAAACACAGGGGGTATAAAAGTCCAGAGCAGGGGGGGGCAACGTAACGTTTCGGGGTATAATAACCCCTTCTACAGGCCCTTTCCCAGGATGACTGTAGTCACCTGGTACGTCCCTCAACCCTGCGACAACGTCCCTGAGATACACAGTACCAGACTAATACTGAATGTCCAAACTGAATAAGAATAGGCTGTGAGGCACAAGACTCAGATAAACCTGGTAAGAGTCTGAATCTAGATGGTGTATACCAACACTGTATGAGCTATTAAAGTGACAGGGGAGTTAGCTGGCAAAGCAGGGTACTAAGAGGTTAATAACCCACAGAAGTAAACTTTAAGTACAGTGAGTACAGGAAATGTCCTAAGGCAAAACGTGTTGTGGCAGCAAACTCTTCCTGGTGCAGACAGTGCTACCCTGCTTTGCCAGCTAACTCCCCTGTTAGTTTAATAGCTCATACAGTGTTGGTATACACCATCTAGATTCAGACTCTTACCAGCCACTTCCTCTGTCACATACACAGCTCTCTCAGAGTTGGTTTATCTGAGTCTTGTGCCTCACAGCCTATTCTTATTCAGTTTGGACATTCAGTATTAGTCTGGTACTGTGTATCTCAGGGACGTTGTCGCAGGGTTGAGGGAAGTACCAGGTGACTACGGTCATCCTGGGAACCGGCCTGTAGAAGGGGTTATTATACCCCGAAACGTTACGTTGCCCCCCCTGCCCTGGACTTTTATACCCCCCGTGTTTCCCCCTTTTTCCTTCCCTGTCCCTATCCTAGTACATAGTGTGTTTTTCGGTCTATGTTTGACCATTGTGTGCATCATTCGTGTACCATTAAATGCGTTTTTGGCTGATCCATTTACTTCTTTGTTTTTTCTGTTTGTGGTTCATTCTTAGTTTTAATATTTGTCCCTTTATGTGCATGCTGTAAACTGTAAAACTGTATCATATTCTATGCTCTTCCATATTTTTCGCTATATTGGATGCTCAACTGAAAGTATTTTCGACTCTCTACTCTGTATATCCGAACCTGTATTATGTTGTACCAGATGACTGGAGGAAAAGGTATACAGTTGTACAACTGAAGGTTAAATCTCCAAGTACACTCAAAGCTATAAGATACAGATTTGCTTTCTACATAGAGCAGCGGTGCGCAAACTGGGGGGCGCAAGATTGTTTAGGGGGGGCACAGGAAGCAGCGGCAATTTTGCCAGGAGCAGATGAAAAAAAGCCGTCTGCAGCTGCAATTTTTCTTTTGGCCATTAGGTGGCGCTGTGCTACACAGCAGCATCTCCCTGCTTCCTGCATCAGCGTGTGTGACACGGGGAGAGGGGGTGAGTGAGACTGGCACATGGGGGAGTGAGACTGGCACATGGGGGAGTGAGACTGGCACATGGGGGAGTGAGACTGGCACATGGGGGAGTGAGACTGGCACATGGGGGAGTGAGACTGGGACATGGGGGAGGAGTGAGACTGGGACATGGGGGGGGAGTGAGACTGGGACATGGGGGGGGAGTGAGACTGGGACATGGGGGGGGAGTGAGACTGGGACATGGGGGGGGGAGTGAGACTGGGACATGGGGGGGGAGTGAGACTGGGACATGGGGGGGGGAGTGAGACTGGGACATGGGGGGGGAGTGAGACTGGGACATGGGGGGGGGAGTGAGACTGGGACATGGGGGGGGGAGTGAGACTGGGACATGGGGGGGGGAGTGAGACTGGGACATGGGGGGGGGAGTGAGACTGGGACATGGGGGGGGGGGTGAGACTGGGACATGGGGGGGGGGGAGTGAGACTGGGACATGGGGGGGGAGTGAGACTGGGACATGGGGGGGGGAGTGAGACTGGGACATGGGGGGGGGAGTGAGACTGGGACATGGGGGGGGGAGTGAGACCGGGACATGGGGGGGGGGAGTGAGACCGGGACATGGGGGGGGGGAGTGAGACTGGGACATGGGGGGGGCGAGACTGGGACATGGGGGGGGGAGACTGGGACATGGGGGGGGGGGGAGACTGGGACATGGGGGAGTGAGACTGGGACATGGGGGAGTGAGACTGGGACATGGGGGAGTGAGACTGGGACATGGGGGAGTGAGACTGGGACATGGGGGAGTGAGACTGGGACATGGGGGAGTGAGACTGGGACATGGGGGAGTGAGACTGGGACATGGGGGAGTGAGACTGGGACATGGGAGAGTGAGACTGGGACATGGGAGAGTGAGACTGGGACATGGGGGAGTGAGACTGGGACATGGGGGAGTGAGACTGGGACATGGGGGGGGGGGGAGACTGGGACATGGGGGAGTGAGACTGGGACATGGGGGAGTGAGACTGGGACATGGGGGAGTGAGACTGGGACATGGGGGAGTGAGACTGGGACATGGGGGAGTGAGACTGGGACATGGGGGAGTGAGACTGGGACATGGGGGAGTGAGACTGGGACATGGGGGAGTGAGACTGGGACATGGGAGAGTGAGACTGGGACATGGGAGAGTGAGACTGGGACATGGGGGAGTGAGACTGGGACATGGGGGAGTGAGACTGGGACATGGGGGGGGGAGACTGGGACATGGGGGAGTGAGACTGGGACATGGGGGAGTGAGACTGGGACATGGGGGAGTGAGACTGGGACATGGGGGAGTGAGACTGGGACATGGGGGAGTGAGACTGGGACATGGGGGAGTGAGACTGGGACATGGGGGAGTGAGACTGGGACATGGGGGAGTGAGACTGGGACATGGGGGAGTGAGACTGGGACATGGGGGAGTGAGACTGGGACATGGGGGAGTGAGACTGGGACATGGGGGAGTGAGACTGGGACATGGGGGAGTGAGACTGGGACATGGGGGAGTGAGACTGGGACATGGGGGAGTGAGACTGGGACATGGGGGAGTGAGACTGAGACATGGGGGAGTGAGACTGGGACATGGGGGAGTGAGACTGGGACATGGGGGAGTGAGACTGGGACATGGGGGAGTGAGACTGGGACATGGGGGAGTGAGACTGGGACATGGGGGAGTGAGACTGGGACATGGGGGAGTGAGACTGGGACATGGGGGAGTGAGACTGGGACATGGGGGAGTGAGACTGGGACATGGGGGAGTGAGACTGGGACATGGGGGGTGACACTCGGACATGGGGGGTGACACTCGGACATGGAGGGTGACACTCGGACATGGAGGGTGACACTCGGACATGGAGGGGGGGTGAGACTGGGACATGGGGGGGTGAGACTGGGACATGAGAGGCTTAGACTGGGACATGGGGAGAGGGGGGGAGTGAGACTGGGACATGGTGGAGTGAGACTGGGACATGGGGGGGGTGAGACTGGGAC